>NC_033798.1:4805810-4851354 GCF_001876935.1 Asparagus officinalis | reverse complement strand
CAAGTCATCTCTTCCTTCTCTTTCTCTTGATCTTAAGCCTTTGGATTGAATGACTTGTGAAGCGGAGTAGTTTTATTCAGTAGAAGCCCATAATTAGGTTCCTCACCTTTTGGCACCTAGTCTATATCTCCTTAAACATATTGATTTTCTTTTTTGGGCAAGCTTTGGCTTTCTACCGGTATCCACTCTATTATTTAAACATACTATTAGTGAATACTTATTTGAATTTAAAGTAATACAGAATTAGAAGTGATGGTGTTAGCAATGCTTAATGCAGGCCAACTGCGGACAACCTTGTTCCTATCCGTTTAGATATGGAGCTTGATGGACAACGATTAAAAGATGCTTTCACATGGAATATCAACGGTAACATGTAGTTTCACAGAAGGATACGTTGTTTACTCCATTCATATTTGTAGATTTATCTGTTTCGAATAGTGATTTGAAATTTGAAGTATAAAATGCTCTTAACATGTAAATTTGGGTATATTGGATGATTTTTTTATGTATGATATATTGATATATACTTGTACCTGATATATACTTATACCTGCGACTTAACTTTTCGTTGTACTAAACTCTTCAATAAGATTGTCAGTTATTAGCCCATATTGGCTCCTTGGTAGTATAAAGAAAATATTGAGCATGTCATCATCACTTTATTCTGGTGTAGACTGCGTGGATCATATTTGTAATTCAAATATTATATATGGTCACTGTGATTGTTCTTCTTTCTTAAACCATGTCTCAGTAATGTAGCCTTAAAGGACTTTCTGGATGTCCTAAACTATATAGGAGTATGAACTGAAAGGGACATATGCAAATTCTAAACATTGTAGGAATACCAACTTAAAACAACTTATAATCAGTTAGTTGACCATCTAAAAATTAATTCTACATCAACTCTTTATACTTATCTTCCTACCTAAACATTGATCACGTGGCCATCTCTTACTTTGATTAAAAAAAAAAACCCTTTATCCAATTATATTTGAACTCTGAACATATTTATTTCCATGATTTGTTACTTATTTGATTCTTTACAGTCTTGTGTAGAGTTTGAGGGACCAATGATATAGATTTGTGTAGGGCATGGAAAATTTCCAACATTCAGATTTAGAACATATGACGAATATATGTAAATAGATAAATGCATTTATATTATCAAATAGCTGGCTACGTCTCGTCATATGCCAAATATATGTGCTAGACACATTTACCACTCTAGGATATAGTGATATGTCGTCACCAAATTGTAGGCATTATATTTTTATTGGTTGAGGGATTGAGTGGTACTTATGTCGTATCCTTTAGTTATTCAGGATTGGATTTTTGCTATTTCCCTAAGTTATTTCCCAATTTTAGATTGTGTCATGAGTACGTATTTTTCTGAAAGAAGTTCTAATGAGCCAGTAACTACTGATACTTATATGCATTATTGTCTGAAGATCCTGATTCAGAAGTTATCAACTTTTCAAGGAGGACAGTGAAGGATCTGAAGCTACCTCCGGCTTTTATGACTCAAATTACGCAATCAATTCAAGTAAGTAGTTAGAAGCCTACAGTTCTATTTCTAGCATAAGAACTTCATTGCTGTATTGGAATGATCTTAATTTGCATTAATAATGTAACTTGGTAATGTTATCTATAGTCTTATATTGCACTCTGAAATGATGTTTGTCGGTTTTTATTGTTTTACTCAATAGCTTCTTAGTTGCACATTGCAATTATTTGTATTAGTTTCTGTCTTGTGATATTGTAGGGTGAAAATTTGATTTTCCGAAAACAGGGAGTGTTTGTTTGTATTAATAAGAAGGCTTATTACAAACTAACGAATCAAATGTTTACAACAGAAGCAGAGGGAAAGTCCTCTTTGTTTTGTGTGGGGACTTTAGGTGGCTACAGGATGCTTCGCTCGATGCTCGTGTCGAGTCTGCTTCCCTTGGACCGTTCGAATGAGGTTGCTGGGGAGCTTCAGTACGCAGTAGAAGCTCGGGGCAATAGAGTTCGATTCTGCTTAGTTCGTCGGCGATCGGAGCTCGGAACTAGGCGGTGGTGCTGTAATGCAAGGATCTGCTAACAGCTTGGTCTCAACTCTTTTTCTCCAAGTTTTGCGACCTCTTCTCCAGTGTGCTGGAAGGGGCTTTTAAATGGAAGAATGACAGCTTGACTCCTCCTTGAATTGTGGGATGTGACCACATCTTCTTCAGAGACGTCTAGCTGCTCCTCGATATCATGAATGGTCATTCCAGGGATTGTGCTTTATGTCCTGTCACCTACGATGGGAAGGCCCATTCTTGTATATGAGGCGACGGCCGTCTGCTATCCGAGTGGACCTGACCAGCATTAATGAACCGCATTTATGAGTTCGCAGAGTGACGAGGCGTCTGTCCGATCACTTGTGACCGTCCGGCGTGCTTCGGGTACGGTGCTTTCTCCTTTCCGGTCAGGAGAGGCGGTGAAGTAGGTGCACAGTACTCAAGTGGGTCTAGCCAGCTTGCCGAGTGCCGGCGGATCCGGCTCTTGACTCAGACAGCGGAGATGAGTCGCATTTATGAATGCTCAATGATGAACTCCAAGCCTTCGGCTGTGCGTACTCGGAGCGGCGTTTTGACGGCCTGGTTGTGCTTCCCTTCGGGTTGAGAGAGATGGGAAGGTCATCAGCACGTGGTAGCGATGTCCAGTTGTACTGACGGCTTGGGGTTTGCTGCGGATTCGAACTCTGACTCCGTGTGGTAGGAGTTCGGGAAATGCGAACTTCCGCATCGATCGATCTTAACTCATGCTGGCACCGATCGTTCGGCAACCTGGAATCGAGCATATCTGACGTCCGCGACTTAGGCCGCGCCACGAGAACTGACGTCGAGCTTCCTCGTAGGCGGATTTGTAAGCTATAGAGGTATTTACCGTCTACAAGACCCCTTACAAAGTTTCAGACTAACCGGCTGGCGTGTGGTCGAATACTTTGAATAAAGAAATTTTCGGCGAAGTTAAGCGCATTTGATTCCGTTAGGATTTTAGGCAATCTAGCTATCTAAGGGTTGATGTGGCTTCCGATACCTGTTTGAAGGGCTAAGCATCACTATCCCTCAGTATAGATTGTTGAACAGTTTCTTAGGCTTAATGCTAAATTTCTGGCGTCTAACCGCTCGCGCGTCTGAGGCGTGGGGTTATCGTTAAGCGAGTCATTATAGTGGCTTGTTTTATTACCTTTAGTGCGAGTGATCGTTAGGCGAAATTATCTTTGGGGAGGCCAAGTTCGTCAACTCGCGGGGTACCTCATGTTATGGTTGAAGAGGTGCGTAATCCCCACTCACTCCTTTGAGGCTCTTCCTGTGGAGGTCGTGTACCCGGCGGTTTGCCTAGCTCACGGGAAGTCTTATTCCCTGGTATCGGCGACGATAGCGTACATTCACCGGGGGCTCCGCACTCTGACGGCCCAATTCTGCCGTGTGTCGGTCCTTGATGAGGGGGAAGGAGTAGTTATCAAAACTCCCAATCCTAGGGTGGGGCTACCGTACACCTACTTGATGGCGTGGTTCGTATACCACTGCGAATGCTTGATGAGCGCCCCGGCGGTACCTCAGGGCGATAGGTTTGTCCCCTTCGTCCAGCGCTTGGAGAGGTGCTCTTGGAAATGCAAGGACATCCCTGATGCAAGGAAGACGCTCTCCCACTTCGGGCATTATAATTTTCGCCGTTTCTTCCCTTATTTCAGCGGGGGCGGATATGGAGAATCTCTCAGGGATGCTCCGACGGCGGATCACTACACGGTCCTTACTCGTGGTGCCTTTCGCTGGTTGGTGAATATCCGGCCGGGGTATCACATTCTGAGAACGGGCCCTACATGCTATCTCGAGCCATACATCCCCTGCAGGTTCGCCCGCCAGTTTGGGTATGATCAATTGTATGTGGGCAACGCCAACCCCCGCCTAAACTTCGAAGGAGGACTGGTTGACGGAGCTCGGGGTTGGTTCTGGACCCATGCTGGAGGTACTCAGGCTCGCTTTGAGTTGCCCGCGAAGGACCGCGATCTACACCACACGCTCTTATACTGCCGCTGGTATCGGGGCGCTAGTGCTAATCCTGTCAATTTCTGGTTTCAGAACTCATGTCTGGTGGAACGCGATCGTCCTGTCAGGGGTTCTCTCCGTTCTTCGAGGCGAAGGGGTCACCAAACTGCTAGGGAGTTGTTCTCGGAGGATCCAATTGAGGATACCGAGGGTTTTGACGCTGGCTTAGACGAATCCGAGGTTCCCGAGGTTCGAGTTCCTTCTCCCTGTCCTTCGCTGGATGCCCCTGGCGAACCAAGGGAATCCGGGCGCCCAAGACCGGTCCAGACTTCTCTCGAAGCGTCAGCGGGAGGCAGTGGCTGAGAGTTCCCGAGCGGGAGCGGCTAAGAAGGTCCGTCGTGATGTGATGGCGGAAACCGTCCGAGCGGCGGAAGGTCAGGATGATGTTCCCCAGGTGGGTATCCCCGGAGCGGCGACGTCTGGAGTCGTATTGCCCGTCTCTTCTGCTGCATCGGGGGCGGCTCCGGCGACTATGAGAGACGCTCCTCCGCGATCTGGCGAGAGGTTACCGACGGGAGCTCCAGCGGCTTCTGTGTCCGCATCAGGAGGTAATTTTTCTTTTGCAATAGCGTCTTTGATCGCAACGATGATCTCATACCCTTTGACATTGGTATTGGACCTATGCAGGCGCGATTGAGAAGGTGATCTCCATTCCTTCCGACGAAGAAGGGGAGGCTGGAGACGAGGAGGGGTCCACCGGCTCAGGTAAGCGTGTGTTTTAGCATTACTTTTCCTTCAGTTAGTAGGGTCCCTTTCGAAGGGTCTCTGTTAACCTCTCTCCGTGTATTTGTAGCTGATCCTACCCGTGAAGTCGCAGGTGAGGAGGGTCCTCACTCTTGTGCGAATCGCTCATCTGAGGAGGCGGGCGAGTCTGAGGAGGATGACAATGTCTCGGTTCACGATGCATTGTCCAGCGAGGAAGAGGATTTGGCTCTTGAGGACGCGCCTGGCCAAATAGGGGGATCTCCTGCTCCTGCGGAAGCGTCGGCTGGGGGTCGTTCATTGGGCGCGAGAATCTCCGCTTCAACGGGAGGCCCCCATTCTGCAGGTGACCATTTCTCCGTCGGCGGCGGCCGTTGACGTTGTGACCACTGCACCGAGGGCGTCATTGGTCGCACCAGCTCCGGTGGTGCCCGTTACCACCCCTACGGTTATGGCTATAGGTACCTTGACCGTGATTTCATCCACGGCGGAGGAGGCCGTCCTCTCTCCCTTGGAACGCTGGCGAAAAACGCAGGTGGAGCGAGCTCTGGCGAATTTCGAAGACACTTTGGCCCACTGCACCCGGCTGGTCTTGGAGGAGAATTGTCCCTTCGAAGAATTCAAGGAAGTTCTTGAACACGATGCGTCCTTCTTGCGTAAGAGGCTCGGCGCTACCGCGGCGAGGCCCTATTTTCAGCGTCTGAACGAAGTGGAGGGTGCTGTCCGGCAGCTGCTCGCTCTTCGTGCGGAGAGTTCCACTCTTGTTGATCTCGCCTCCCGCGAAGTTCGAGTGGCTATGGCAGATCGTGATCGCCGCCTGAACGAGAACATGACGCTAGAGTTGAAGTTGTCAGCAGAGTCGGAGCAGGTCAAAGCCGAGGATGCACGGGTGGCCCGCGAGGAAGAAACGGTCGATAGCCAGTTCTCCCGACTCTCCTTCGAAGTAGAGAGGCTGAAACAGGTTGTAACCGAAGCACAGGCTGCCCTGGCCGTTCAAGAGAAGGCTCGTGACCACGTGGCAAAAGAGTTGGAGGGCGTCAAGTCTCGCCGGCGATTGACCACTGGCTCTGTTGCGGAGAAGGATCGAGCTCTCAAGGATGTCAGAGAGGCTATTCAAGATTTGATCTTATGCACAGAGGAAGATATTCGTCGAGAGGTCCTAAGGAGGCTTGAGCTCCGCCATGCTGAAGAAATTCGTGAGGCGGAACTGAGATTGAAATCCCTGTAATTCGCCTTTAATTTTCCGCTTGTAATGGGACTTCTTTTTCATGAATGAAATTATCCCTTTTGTTTTTGGCCTATTGTCATTTGTGGGTGTGCTCCATTTTTGCAATCATGCATTAGTCAGAATTCGACCGTAAGAGAACCTCAACTGTAGAGGAATTCTTGCCGGTGAGTTTCTGCTGCAAGTTTACTTCATCTGCAGGCGAATTTTGTTCGCAGGCGGATTTGCAGGAGTTAACGGAGAACCTGGCTCTGATCGGGTTCCGCTTTCAGTGGGCCACGTGTTAGTCCACGTGTACGCCGGTTAAGGAGACGTGGGCTAGCCGTTTCGCATTAAATGCGAGGTAGTGGGCCTCTTCGTCCCTCGCGCCCGATTCGGGCCGTTGTTGCAGATCGTGGTCGTGAACCGTCAGATCTTGTTCGTCCTTACCCTTCAACTGCTTTAGCCCCGAACGGTCTAATCGAATATTGAATAACCGTCTAGGGCTCGTAGGGTATTTAACGCCCCTACTCTTTATTAAGAGGATCTACAGCCTCTTCATCATCTTCCCTCATAAACCCGAATTTTCCCTTTCCTCCTTCTCCTGATGGCACCGAAGGTGAAGAGGGTCGTTTCCAAGAGCTCGCTCCAGGCCAAAAGCCTGTTCCCTCCGAGTCCTTGTCCTGGCAGGCTCGCATCGAAGAGTTTGAGAGCGCTGTGAGGCAGGTGATTTCCCTTGTCGAACTCGGCATGGGCAGTTTCGACAGCTTCAGGCAGTCCTTCTATGACCGCGTGGCCGATTTACGGCGATCGGGTGAAAATCAACTTGCTACCCATTGCGTGCGTGAACTCCGTCTCTTGGAGCCACACATGGTAGAGTTAGAGACCTTGCTACGGGAAGGTCCGGAAACCAACATGGAGTCTTGCCTGGCTCATGTCAGGCGTCAGGACGCCCTGGAGCAGGATACCCGCTCTAAGGAAATAGCGGATTTGGAGTCTGTCGCCAACTTTTGGGTGGGCCAACAACACTTGCTAGAGGAGCAGATTATCGACCTCAACCGCACCATGGCTCGCCTGAGGGCCGAATTGGGACAAGCGGAGGCGAAGTGGAAGGGGCTCCAGTCTGACGTTATAAAGGTCAGTAAGAATGCTGAGGTGGAAACTCAACGCCTGCAAGCCTTGCGCCAGGCGGATGCTGCCGCCAGGTCGAGCCGCGAAGACCGAGTTCGGAAGACTACTGAAGGTAAAGCTCGGGAAGACTACGCGAGCCGGGTGGAGGCAGTCAAAGAAAAGATCTCCACTTTTAACGTATTCGACTGAGACCTTTGTTTTATGATTTGTGTTAAGACATTTTGCTTATGACTTGTTTGCTTATGAAGTCATAACTTTGTTCAAATGTATTGTCTTAAAACACTGAGTGCATGTTTTGTTTCTTTGAACGTAACATTATGACTTTCGCAATTGCAAAAACCATAACTTTGTTCAAATGTACTGTCTTAAAGTCTCAATGAGGTTTGCGCACGCTGAAACTCGGTTCTTGATGAATTCGAATTGCTGGTGAAACTCAGCTGATTGACGAGTTTGTTTCCAAGCGAAACTTGATCGCGGCGAGTTTCGCTTGGAAGCTAAACTCGACTGTTGGCGAGTTCATGCTGCGGGCGAAACCCGTATGATGGTGGGCTTGTGTTGGAAACCCGACTCGATTTGCCTGGCGAGTTTGAACTGTAGGCGAAACTCGGTAGGTGGCGAGTTTGTACAACAGTCGGAGATCCAACTGCGGGCGAAGCTCGTGCCTAGGCGAAACTCGGTAGGTGGCGAGTTTGTACAACAGTCGGAGATCCAACTGCGGGCGAAGCTCGTGCCGCGTGTCGGTCGGTGTGCCCGAGTGCTTGCCAGCCAGGACTCTGCAGGTGCATCAATGCTCATTTATGGTGAAGCGACCGATCGCTTCGCCTCTCGTGCCCAGTCCGATATGTCGGTTTGGGGTTTCGAGAGTAGCCTTAATGGCGCTGAGTTCGAAGCGCCGCAGGGCGTTCAGACCGCTCGATCGCTCAGGGTGCTGAATCTCAGCCGTTGGATTTCTTGTAATATATATCCGCGATCGCCTCTCTCCAGCAGAGTACGTTGGCGCTCCAGCTGCTGCCCCTGCGAGCCCGATGCAAGGCCCTAATGTTCCGGACCCAGTGGCTCACCCCGCTTTCGTGCCGCTCCAGCACCTGATGGGTTTGGTGCACGGGATCACCCTCTCAATCAGCGTGGGCGACGACCGATACTATGATGCGCTTCCTCTCGTGGAAGCGGCTTTGGAGGCGGTCCGTCGCGCTGGCGACGCCTCGCTCACGCGGCGATGTGAGCGGGAGCTTGAGCGAGTGGAGGGGTGGATGTACCGCCTCGAGGAGCTGTTTTACGAGGACTCCTCTGACATGTCCCCGCCCCCCTCTCTGTGCTTTCTGCTCGAATACGAAGAGCGAGCGAAGCGGATCCAGGCGAAGGAGGCTGAGCTTCGACGTCTGCGGAAGCAGCACCGGGCTGTCTTGGACCGGATGGACGCCTATCTGGACAGAGCCTTCTTTGAGGAGGCTGGTTCTCTCCGAGGCGAGGCGAAGCTGCTTGAGCGCGAGCACAAAGCTAGGAGACTTGGCGAGACCGCCAGGGAGGTGGAGAAGGCACTTCAGCTTCTTCACCAGGAGGAAGAGGCCAGCAAGGCGAACTTGGCCAAGCAGCAGCAGAGGGGGAAAGAGGAGGCGAGGATCCGACGTGCGGCGGAGCGTGCGGCGATCAAGGCCAAGATTGGCTCTTTTAGCCTACTAAAATTTCTGTAGCGCTCGCGTTGCCTAGGTCTTCCCTTTCTCTTTTTTTTTTTTGTTTGCTTTGTCAACTTAATTGGTGCCTCAGGCATCACAACTAAACTGAAAGCCTATGTAAATTTTGCCTGTTGTGGCTCTTTTGCTTATCTTACTTCGTATGCACGATTTCCTTTCTCTGTCTTTCTCTTTATCTGTGCTGTTTGGCGTAGTTGAACTCGGTGAGCCTTAGACTATGGATTTAGTCGTTTTGGGCTCTTGCTCTGCCCTCTGTTGCTCACGGCGTGGGATCGGATTGATTCCGATCTTCGCGTTGTAGCTCCAATGGGGTCAAGAGAGCAACACTTGGCTTGCAGCAAGGAACAAACGTTTGCTTCTGTGGCCAACTGAAGAACTCAACTTCGACTCGCCTTTCAGCGAGTTGTCTGGGAAACCGACAGACAGGTTGCCTGTCGAACCGCCTCCGACAACTGTCGTCATTTGGGAATGTGACAATTGATTGTAGTAGGAGTCATCGCTTGGTAGACTCCACCCGTCAGTTATCCCAAAGCAATGTTAGGACATCTGGAATAGGTCAAATAGTTCAGGGACGTAGGAGTGTGACTATTGACAGAAGTAATGGCATGTTGCATGGTAGGCCATTACTTAGGCTATGCTATTCGTAAGAATAACTGCGCCAATCATCAGAGGTGATCATTAACTTGATGGGATCTTGTCGCGATTGGAGCGACCGTGGGGGGGGCTACCATTCCTCAGAATAGGAGTGGTAAGCGGATTTTGTCAGAGGTTTAATGTTAACTTGACAGGGAATGTCGTGATTGGAACGACTTTGAGGACCCACCATCCTTTAGAAGAGGATTGGTAAGTTGATTTTGTCAGAGGTTTAATGTTAGTGGATCCGCCATCTCATTGGAGAAGATAGGCGAATTGAGTGTGTTTGTCGTGATGTGAACGACTTGAGTGGATCTGCCATCTTATTGGAAAAGATAGGCGAATTGAATTCCAACAGAGGCTTTCGCCAGAGCGGGTAAAGTAGGAACAGTTTAGCCTCGTGTACCAGTTGGAGGGCGTGAGGGCCAGTTTAGACTCTTGCACCCGTGGGAGTTGGTGAAGGAGAACTAGGGGTAGTACTTCTTCAGATACTTGCCGTTGATGGGCATCATGATCTTATCGCCATTCGGTTTGACGAGGCGATAGGCGCCGTTCGAGTAGACTGTCTCTATCACGAACGGTCCTTCCCATTTGGACTGGAATTTCCCCTTCTTCTTGGAAGTGAGGATCATTGGTCTACGGACGGATAGCACGAGTTCTC
This sequence comes from Asparagus officinalis, assembly GCF_001876935.1. NCBI lineage: Eukaryota > Viridiplantae > Streptophyta > Magnoliopsida > Asparagales > Asparagaceae > Asparagus > Asparagus officinalis. The sequence goes on along the minus strand of NC_033798.1, from coordinate 4,841,259 downwards.
CTTCTTTGAAGGCTCGGCGCTTGCCTTTCTTGTCGAAGCTCTTGGCCATCCGAGCTTGGTAAAACTCAATGTGCTGCTGAGCTTCCAGTCGCTTGTCGTCCAATGCTTCGAGCTCTGCGAGTCGAAGTTGGTGATTCTCCTCAGTCGTCATCCCTGTTGCTAGGGCGATGCGGAGGGATGGAATCTGAATCTCTAATGGTAATACAGCTTCACAGCCGTATACCAACGAGAGGCGTGGTGCCAGTCGGTGTGCGAACCGTCGTGCGATACGCCCATAGGCTCTCACCTAACTTTTCGTTCCAGTCGCGCTTGCTAGTGGAAGTCAGCTTGGTCAGGATCTTGATGATCGTTTTGTTGAAAGCTTCGGCCAAACCGTTCGCTGAAGGGTTGTAGGCCGTGGAAGAGAGGTTCTGTATTCGGAACTTGTCGCAGAACCTGGTGAAGGCATGGCTAACGAATTGCGTGCCATTGTCATGAATGATACGCCGGGGTACGCCGTATCGGTAGATGACATGGTGCTTGATGAATTTGATCACGTCGCTAGTCTTGACTTCTCTTAAGGGGATGGCTTCTGCCCATTTAGAGAAATAATCGGTGATCGCGAGGATGAAGCGATGGCCTCGATCTCTGGCTTGGCCTTGATCGATTGCGAGGGAGTGGGCTCCTCCGTTGAGATTCGGGTGGAACCCTCAGGTGCAGAGGCTTTGACCGTCTGAGGTCGGCCTCGGCGCACAGCTCTGTGGTGTTTGCGGGACGCATCGCCACCAGAGGAGGAGGAGGACAAGTACTCTTCGTACTTGGCCTGGTCGAACTCGATTTCTAGGGACTCCACTGTCGTCCCGACAGCAACCTCATCAAACTGAGCCACCACCATTTCACTCGACGAAACAGCTTCTCCTACTCTGGTTGCCATCTTCTGTAGGGTGAAAATTTGATTTTCCGAAAACAGGGAGTGTTTGTTTGTATTAATAAGAAGGCTTATTACAAACTAACGAATCAAATGTTTACAACAGAAGCAGAGGGAAAGCCCTCTTTGTTTTGTGTGGGGACTTTAGGTGGCTACAGGATGCTTCGCTCGATGCTCGTGTCGAGTCTGCTTCCCTTGGACCGTTCGAATGAGGTTGCTGGAGAGCTTCAGTACGCAGTAGAAACTCGGGGCAATAGAGTTCGATTCCGCTTAGTTCGCCGGCGATCGGAGCTCGGAACTAAGCAGTAATGCTGCAATGCAAAGAAAGTCTTTGCAGAGAGCTTGGTCTCAACTCTTTTTTTTTCTAAGTTTTGCGACCTCCTCTCCAGTGTGCCGGAAGAGGCTTTTAAACACGGTGCTTTCTCCTTTCCGGTCAGGAGAGGCGGCGAAGTAGGTGCACAGTACTCAAGTGGGTCTAGCCAGCTTGCCGAGTGCCGGCGGATCCGGCTCTTGACTCAGACAGCGGAGGTGAGTCGCATTTATGAATGCTCAGGTTGACTCGACACCTGTCCAGGCCTTCGTGCTGTGCGTACTGCGAGCGGCCGTTTGACGGTCCTGGGGTTGTGCTCTCTCTCCCTTTGGGTCGAGAGAGATGGGAAGGTCCATCTCAGCACGTGGGGTAGCGGATGCCCAGTTGTACTGACGGTCTTGGGGTTTGCTGGCGGATTCGACTCTGAACTCGGGTAGGCGAGTTGGGTGAAAGGCGAACTTCCGCCATCCTGATCGATCTTAACTCATGCTGGCGAGCCGATCGTTAGGCGAACCTGGAATCGAGCATATCTGACGTCTACGCGACTTAGGCCCATGCCAGAGAACTGAGCGTGCGAGCTCTCCTCGTAGGCGAATTTCCCGTAAGCCTATAGAGGTATTTTTTACCGTCTACAGATATATTCATTTATCTTGTTTTGTTTCATATTTAAGTTGTCTCCCTAAATCCTGCAAGTTGCAACTTTGCCAAGTTGTGTTATTAAGAAAATCGAGATTACTTAATGGTCTTATGCCTTTTGCTATCTCAATCTACTTGTTGTGCTAATTCTTTGATCCTTTCTGATTTTGTTCTATAGTCACAGCTTGCTGAATTTCGATCTTATCAGGGGCAAGATATGCAAGCCAAAGAGATGATTGTACCCCTCAAGGTTACTCACTGATTAAATAAATTTTACATGTGTATAGTTTTGCAGAATGTTCAATTTCATAGAGTAGAAACGGCAAGCAGACCTATTGATGTGATTTATTTTATTTTATTTTATTTTATATTTTTTGCAGCTCGATGTTCGAGTAAATAATACTGTAATAAGAGATCAGTTCTTGTGGGTAGGTTTATTTTTCAAATTTACAAATGAAAAACTAAAAACATGTTTCTGGAATCTACCATTGTATCTATCCGCTACCTTTATATTGGTTAATTCTTTTTGGGCACATATTTGAGTAAACCCTTGTCGTTATTGTAGGACATAAGCAATTTTGAGAAAGACCCTGAAGAATTTGCAAAAAGCTTATGCGAAGATTTGAATATTGAAGATCCTGAAGTTGCGGTAAGAAATATTTTCTCTTAGTTTGTTATGGTAATATTTCAGCTTGTTTTTGTTCTTTCTCATTTAGAGGTGGCGAGTGGATAGTGTTTTAAGTATATCAAGAGAGAAATTAATTGCAGATTATCTTCGTTGCCCTTCTTCTCATTGAATTTCATATACTCATGCAACAAGTAACTATCAGCACTCTTCTAGAATCTAATGGGAAGCTTTATCACATAAATAGTGGTTATATTTTTTTGGGTACGATGAAGAGGCTTCTGATGCTCTTCATGGTATTATGGTTATTGTGGGTAAAGAAACCCCATACATGCTCTGGCGTTTTTCTATTTATGTGAAGTATTTGGTGATGTCAAGTAAGTTTCACAGATACAGGATGGCATCTATAAACAAATGCACAGGACCTTAAAAAAATAATGTATATGAATTCATATGGAAATCAAATAATATCTAACTATTATTATATTGTGAAAATTTAGAATTCAACCATGAACTAGCAAGGAGATTTTCTCAAATTTATAAATTTTTCATAAATTCATGTATTTGTTTATCCCATTAGCATTGGTTTTTTTAGTAGAAAACATTGTCAAATCTGATTTATGCTTGCTTTCTGTCTACAGCCAGCAGTTGCAGTGTCAATCAGAGAGCAATTATACGAGGTTAGATCCCATTTCTCCCTTCTCATTTTGAAGTATAAATTCATTTATCTTTTAATGTTTTACTTGACACTGCTTCGTTCAGCTCACCTTTCTTGTATTGAAGTATAAATTTCATTTATCTTTTAATCTTTCAATTGCCTGCTGCTTTGTTCAATTCTTTGCTCGCTAGATGCTGCTTCACACTGGCTTCTGATAGAGCCTGTGAATTCACATAGATGGATCTGTCCTCAGGCTATGAATCTGCTCAAGATCATAAACATTGCCCTAATAATTTAACTTCTAATATAACCGTTTCATTAAATACCATGCTTTCCATTGCACTTTCAATTAAGATAGCAAAAAAAAAAGAAGATAATGCTTGGCCTTCCGAACTATAACTGTAAAGAGTTCAATCTTGTAAACTGGTTTTCTAATTGCTATACCGCCTGGGACAAACTTCATCTGTTACTTACTTTTAGGCCTATTTTAAAACAATCATCTATATTTTTTACTTTATAAGAAAGTAATGAATGATTCATATGTTTGGTGCTTTTTTGAGCTTCTATTTTGTTGGATTCTTTCTGCATCCCTAGACATTCAATCACTTCAAACAGTGGTTTTAAGAAAATATGTATATGATTACTGCCACTATTGATTAGTAGCTGTTTAAGATGCCAAAAAAAATATTCATTTTGGGGGAATAATAACAATTTTTTGGAAGTAGAAAAAACCGTGCCAGACTCTTCTTCAAGTGATCCCATTGAAGAAAACTCTGATATATTGTCAATCAAGTTGTTGTGCTTTTGCATGCATGTGTGCATATTTTAGTACATTTGTGTGCATGTCGAGTGTGATTGGTTTTGTTCAGGGAAGTGCGCAGCTTTAAAGTCATTATTATAATACTACAAAATTTGATGGGTCATTTTCCACTTCGAATATCTATACAATTTAAGATTGTGTAATGTTTTCAGGTATGCATTTTACTATTTTACGTCCGCAATAGTTAATTTAAAAAAGATTGGCCAACTAGCAATTCTAATGGTCATACAGAACTTGTCAGTCTCTAATGATCATAATCTTTTCCACTCTAGCTTGCTGTTCAAAATGTTTCTTCAGCAAAAGAATATAGAATTGGCAAAAAAGGTAGACGAGGAGTAGAAAGTGTTTCGAGCAGGTATTTTTCTGATGCCCAGAGCTAATCTTTCTCTATGCTTGAAATGAGGATTAAAATTTTTAAATGTTATGTTTTCTACAGTAAAGCAGGTAATGGAGCCATAGACCTGGCAAGGTTGTTTGGGAATAAAGGAAGTGTGATTCGGTAAGAACTCTCAGTCCTCTGGTTTGTTTTAAGAACCATATTTGCACCTGACAGAATTAAGATTGGACATGTAAATTAAGCATTTAGTGAGTAATCATCTAGTTAATGGCAATTGGCAAAAAGGGGAAGAGGAATAAAGTGAGATAATGTTACTCTGCTCACCCCCCACACGCACCCATGTATATATGGGTATGAGGTGGCAACTCATTTTGCTAAGTGAACTATCAAGATATGGATTATTGGTGGGGCCACCCTTCTTGTTTCTTTGGAGAATGTGAACGTATCTCGTAATAACTAAGTTTACTGAAAAGAAATGAATTTTTGACCCAAAACCATGTGACCAATTATAGGATAGGTGATGTATGTTTATGATTGCCATTGATCTTGGCTCAAATCCCAAGAAAATGACACGTCATATTGTCCCATGGTTGGTCCCATAAATTTGACAAGCACATCTAAATTTTGCATGTAATTTGATGCACCTAGTGATAGCGTGCTTGTTTATGTTGTCATTTACCTATAGTAAGTTAGGCTACAGATTATCAGTCATCACCATCTCCAAAATCATAAGAATGATCATGCACCTTCATTTTCTTCTGATACAAACTTCTAGGCACCTCTTTAAAATATGTCATATTCATGGAAAATTGTGTCCCATTAGGCTTGAGATGGCCTGGTTAACAGCAAAATGATTATTGTTAACTGGTCTTTGTATCAGCAAGCATGGTTTTAAATATCGGCCGATAATCCGATATTATCGCCGAGTTATCGGATTTGGGAGCTTTCCGCTAGGATAAATAGGATTTTTAATCGGTTATCGTTTTTTGAGGTTTATCGGCGAGTTATCGGCGATAAAGGTACTTACCGGCCGATAAGTAGGCTCTAAATATCGACTTTATCGGCCGATAAGTACTTTCTTTTGGATTTGCTTTTTGAATGTTTACAAATTATGAACTATTTGTTGCTTTTGGAACTTGGTTGATTTGTGATTAGCTTATGTTTGTTTATGGATATTGATAATGGCTCATAACTACTAAATATCAACTTAGTAAGTTAGTTTATGAATCTCATGATTAAACAATAATTATGCAGATGCGTAGATGGTTCTTCATTCTTGATGTTATCTTATTATTTGCTAGTTTATTATTCCATTTTGACTAACATTATATTATTTTTCAAGCTTATGTTTGTTTATTATTTGCTAATATATTACTCCGACTATTGGTAGCTGGTAACTGAAAATGTTACCTGAAGGAATGCTGAATCCGCAAGGATAATTGTCAGCCATATATCTCATGGAAACTGCAAAAGGCACAAAGAAGATGGGTACCCCATCATCACTTGCAGATGTTGCATGTGATGAGTTATCTATTAAAATGTGTAATCCATATACATCTAGTAACTTGGTGCGGAGACTGGACATAATCTAGCGGTACTTGTAGCAGAAGTTGTATTGTTATCAAAGAGTAAAAACCCAGTTACATAATCTAGCAGTACTAGTAGCACAAGTTGAGTGATCATACAGGACGAGAACTATATCCAGCATGGTTTTAAATATCGGCCGATAATCCGATATTATCGCCGAGTTATCGGATTTGGGAGCTTTCCGCTAGGATAAGTAGGATTTTTATTCGGTTATCGTTTTTTGAGGTTTATCGCGAGTTATCGACGATAAAGGTACTTATCAGCCGATAAGTAGGCTCTAAATATCGGTTTTATCGGCCGATAAGTAGGATTTAGGAGCTTTTGCTTTCTTTTGGATTTGCTCTTTGAATGTTTACAAATTATGAACTATTTGTTGCTTTTGGAACTTGGTTGATTGGTGATTAGCTTATGTTTGTTTATGGATATTGATAATGGCTCATAACTACTAAATATCAACTTAGTAAGTTAGTTTATGAATCTCATGATTAAACAATAATTATGCAGATGCGTAGATGGTTCTTCATTCTTGATGTTATCTTATTATTTGCTAGTTTATTATTCCATTTTGACTAACATTATATTATTTTTCAAGCTTATGTTTGTTTATTATTTGCTAATATATTACTCCGATAAATACTATTTATCCCCGATATATCCCCGATTTCCGCTATCCGATAAGAATTTTGACCGTCCGATAAACCCCCGATAACCGACATTTAAAACCTTGTCAGCAAGAGAAAAGAGTGGCACCTGTATGAACCCATTGTCGATGTTCTATCAAAAGAGGAAGCAGAAGCTCTTGATGCAAGAGAAGAACGAAATGCTCGGTGAGAATTATTCAAACTGAGTATCTTTGCATTGTTGAAAGTTTGACAATGGTTTTGCTTACTTCTCTTGTTTATGCAGTATGAAGAAAAAGCTCGAGGACAAGGAAGATAGCTTCCAGACCCACTGATTCTGTGACATGGCAATTCTCAGGGGATTTTACTTCAGCAAAAGAAGCAAAAGATCAATTATCAACAGCAAGCTTGTAAACTCATGATGTTTCTGTTTGAACTACATTCTCTGTCAACTTCTGAAGCAAACATTGTACAATGAACAAAACCTTTTCTGCCCAATTGAGCATTTGCCAGAAAATAGCATTATGACCATTTGCAAAGAAGCCAATATGCTACAATAAATTTGGGTTTGTTTTATCACATTGCTGCCTTTATTATCACTCCTGAGGACAGCAGGATTTGTTTCACGATATCCATTCCGCGCCATTTTGAGCATCTCAGAGGTCTTTTTCCTCCCACTCCTATACCTGCATCTTTAGCTGATTTTGCTGCAAAAACTCTTCATAGATGCTTACTCATGCTATCCTTGGAAATTTTAGGTTAATTGCAAATAGATCTCCTTATTATCGCGAAATTGAACTTTCTACCCTGCAGTTCTACCGTTGCACATAGACCCCCCAAGTGAAATTTGAGCCTTTTCAGGGGGTCCAGCTGCAAGAATAGATTTTCACTCAGGGGGGTCTATCTGCAATTAATTTTGATAAAGTAATCCTTCACCAGTAATCTCCACAAGAACAGGAACCATGGGCAAACCGATGAAATCTGTTGATATCCCTTATCACAATCTCGCGCTGAAGGATTCCCGAGACGAGCTTCATGACTCCATGACAATCCACACAAGTCCTCAAGTTTTTCTTGATCCTGATCGGTGCATCTGCAGGCAAGCTTATCAGCCCAAATGCAAGCGCCAACCTCTCGCTATGATACCACAATCCCTGCTCCTTATACCCGTCAACATCATTGACTGCAAACCTAGTATCGGCAACATATCCTTTCTCCTTCACCAAATCCTCCAACTTCCTCAACATCGCGTAGATCTCCTTCGTCCTGCTATGTGATCGATCTTGTACCACGAAAATGTAAGTCTTGTTCTTGACATCGATCCAGCTGCACCCTGTCTCCTTCCTCACTCCTTTGCATCCCATCAATCTTCGAACTTCTTTCGCTTCCTCCAGCTTCCCATGGTATGCATACATATTCGAGAGCAGTACATAGTTCCCAGAGTTATCAGGCTCTATCTCAAACAACTTTTGCGCTACTTTTTCCCCCATTTCCAACTCGCCACGGTTGCTGCAAGCTCCAAGAAGAGCTCCCCACACCGACGCATCAGGCTTTATTGGCATATTGTCAACAAATTTCTTCGCTTCCTCCAGCTTACCTGCTCTACCGAGCATGTCAACAATGCAAGCGTAATGTTCATGTCCTGCCACTATATTATATATCTTCGACATGGAATCGAAATATCTGAAGCCCTGGTCTATGAGCCCCTTGTGGCTGCAAGCTGACAGCACACAAATAAACGTGATGTAATCTGGCTCGATTCCCTTTTCTAACATCTCATTGAACAGCTCAGTTGCTCGATCTCCGTGTCCATGCTGCTGATACGCTGCGATCATAGCTGTCCATGATACTACGCTGAGATTATTGTTGATCTCTTCAAAATATCGATACGCATCAGCCAAGCTTCCACACTTTGCGTACATTGTGATCAAAGGGCTCCCTATACTGCAATGCATCGCATAACCAGCTTTTACGATTTGGGCATGAATCGTTGCTCCTTGGCCCCACGACGCGATACACCAAAGGGCTTGCAACACAGTAGAAAACGAAGCGATGTCTGCCCTAATCCCATCTCTTCGCATCGCGCTGAAGCACTTGCATACCTCCTCATAGTGCTCGTTCTGCACCGACCCCATCATCACTATGTTCCAACTCACGACGTCTCTCTCCTCCATGCTCTCAAACAAAACCCTAGCTTCTTCCGTGCACCGACACTTCAAATACATGTCAATGAGCGCATTCTCAACATACGCCAGACCGTCCGCCCCAGCCTTAACCCCGCGCGCGTGCACCTGTCGCCCGAACCCCAGCTCACCCGAATTCGCGCAGGCGCTCAACACGCTAGACAGCGACACCTGATCAAGCCCAACTTCGCCGTCCAACAACAGCCCTCGGAATGTCATGATCGCCTTACCATAGATTCTATTGCGGACGAAGCCGGCGACGAGGGAATTCCAAGAGACCAAGTTTCTGACAGGCATTTCGTCGAACACCTTCTCGGCGGAGGCCATGTCCTCGCACTTGGCGTACGCGTCGGTTAGTGCGGTGGAGATGAAGACGTCGGCGAGGACGCCATGCTTGGGGAGGAGGGCATGGAGCTGGAGGCCGTGGATGGGAAGGGAGGTGGAGGCGGCGGCGGAGAGGGCGGAAGGAGAAAGGTTGAATGGGTTGGGGGATGGAAGAAAGGTAGGAGGGGGCGACGAGGGACGGCTCGAAAAGGGCGGTGGGTTTGGGTGAGTGTGAATAGGGAGTGAGGGTTGAGATGGGGTCTTGTGGGTGGTGTGGGTTTGAGAGGTTTGAGTTGTGAGGGGAGGGGCAGGGGAGGGGTATCGGGGAGGGGGTTTTCATGAGGCAATGAGTGGAGGGCTTTAGGGTGTTAGTGTTCTCGCTGAGATTGGGGAGTGATGAGAATTCATATTTATTTGTTGGGGGAACATTTAGGGTTAACCGGTCGCAAGAGCAAGGGTAATAAAATAGGGATGCCAACAAATATGTTGCATACTTGATGTTGGGACATATCTGGATTGAAATCTCGATAAATACATTTGAGATAGTATAAGTGTCATATAATTTCAATTGTCTTAAATCTTTAATTAATGAATTTGAGGTTGATTTTGGTGATCAGTAGATCAAAGTTTAGCCTTCCAGATGTAACAAGCATATTAATGTACTCTCTTGTATCATTTGAACTATATTCTTTTCAATATTAATGGTTTAATTTCTCATGTCCATTTTGTATCCACATGTATATTTGCAGATATATCCCTAATTGTATTCGTATCCGTGTTTGCTAAGCATATACGTATATGATGATAAGTTTCATATGATGGGGCTTTGAAGTGAAGACCTCGTGTTGATTTCCTCCACCCCCTCCCGGATCCTGTGTAGAACCCCACCCCCACCCCCACCTCATAACACGCCAACCACAAAAAAACACAAAGCGCACACCCACATGAGATACTAACCAAACAGCTAGCCCTGATTAATAATACGCAACCTGCAGCTGGATTCGAGCTGGGTGAGGGGACGCACCGCAGCTGCTTGGTGTTGACTTTTCATCTACCCACCAAAGAGAGCGAGCTCAATTATTATGCAGAATGTTTAACCCTAGCTCACGCAGAACATCGAAGGTCAACGTCACCCTTTCGCCCGAGTTTTCAGCCGTGGAGAGCGGCGGCATGCATGGGTAGCGTGCCGTCCCGTATGCAGCCAAAGCATAAAGTTCGTGGGACTTCATTTGTCCAGTTTAGATGCAAAATATGCGTGTTTCTATATTATCATAAACTCACATGTTGCTAGGTCTTTACAGTACATTTTCCCATCTATATCAATGAAACAAGAAAAAGAAAAAAAAAAAAAAAAAAAAAAAGAATGTGCGTGGAAGTGATTCGATTCAATAATTAAAAGGAGAACGTGGGTCTGTGGGCAAAGCTTGAGCTTTTGAGACTCAACAGCTAACCAAACGCGGTTAAGTAATCAAATCGAATGTACATCTGTATGACTGCATCTATATCTTGATCACGTTCTCAGCATGTGATGATGATTGGGCTATAAATGTAACGGCCAACCGCCCCTCATTTCATCACCTACACGCTACGGCTTGAAGTTAAAGCCCTTGGAATTTCTCATCGCTCAGAACTCCAAGCTCTTCTTCAAAATTAATCATGGCCGATGAAGGAACAGCCAACTGCATCGACATCATCTTGGCCATCATTCTTCCTCCTCTTGGAGTATTTCTCAAGTTCGGATGCGGGGTGAGTTTTTTTTTTTTTTTTCCTTCTAATCTTTTGAATTTAATTTTGTTAAATGCGCGCGCGACGAGATGTTGTAAGTCTGAATTTGTTTACAGGTCGAGTTTTGGATATGCTTAGTGCTGACCCTCTTTGGGTACATCCCGGGAATCATCTACGCTGTTTACGCCATCACCAAATAAGTTTCCTATGCTGCAGGTACAACCTTTTTTTTTCTTCTTTTGAATAATTTTCTGCTATTTAATCGCCATCTACAATTTTAGCCACTGATGGTTTTTTTTTGTGTTTCAGGGTCTTCTCTGTTGATGTAACTGCTGTGTCGCTGCCTTTGTGAAACTGTTGATGTTTGATGGGTTCAGCTTATTTTTTCTGTATATGATCTTTTCATGCTATTGCTGTCTCAGTAATTATCATTTTGTTTAGTTTGGTTTCAGTTCGTGGGTTTGTGATGCTACTTGTATTACTTTGTTCCTAGCATTCATGCTAATGTAACTTATTCTTGCTCTTTTATATTTTGAATCGTTTTCTCTTTGTCATTTACATAATTGGAGATTATGAACAATCCTGAAACTCCTCTCATTCCCCCTAAGAAATAATAATGGTACAGATATCATCAACCCCACAAATTGAAAAGTAAGAATAGATTTAGGTGTACTTTTTTGCACCTAAAGAAGAATTATTCATCCTCTTCCTTCTCCAATCTTCTTATTCTTTTGTGACATTTGATCTTCAATCTGATGAAAAAGGCATAATTAAGATGTAATCACTTTCTCATTCTCTTAATTTGAAATGGACAAATGATTTTCGAATTAATTTTGCAGAGTATTTAAGCATTTCCTGATAGTACTATTCTTTGTTCATTGTGCTGGATGGAATGAGAAAATTGTGAAAGTCAATTCTTGTAGGTCGCTGGCCGGACTAGTCAATTTTATTTATTGACAGTAGGAATAATACTGATAAAAATTTTCAAACATGTGAAAAAGTAGGATACTATCCTGTAAGAAAAAACCTAAAACATGTCCAAAAATCTCCGAGGTTCCAAAATAAAAGAAAATACATGGTGACAAATTAAACTAGCCCAGGTCTAACATACTCTTCAAATTGGTTACTTGTTCCTTCTTTCATTCTGTTTTTTTTTTTTTAAATACGATGCAAACTCAAGAATTTCAAAAGAGCCAATTTAACATCACGAGGTTAACTTTAAGTATTATTATCAAACTGAACCTCATTTCTCGAGTCAATAAGAGTAAATTACATATTCCAATGAGATATGAACTATTTTTAATGATAACTTTCATATGTTTGGTAGATTAATCAGGATCTTGTATTCAGGATATACCAGGCTATGAAAGGTTCCGTCCCAACAGCACGTGCATAAAGTTTTATAATAGATGTGCATTATTAATAACACATGGAAGCTAATAACAACAGTACATGCAATAGATCATCGATCAACTACCAAATTATATCCTACATTATTATATCCAATTATTGCAGATAATAGATAAGTTTCATCATTTGCATAGAACTAACATTTGCACATTCAGATTCAAGCAACCGACAATTTACTTAACTGCCGGTTGTCTGTAAAGAGAGTAAAGAAAAAAACATCATATATTTAAAAAAAAAGTGAAGAAAAAACATCATATTTGCATTGAGAGAATATAGGGATCGAAACTGTTTGATTGCCCATGTAACAACAGTACATTTGAGTAATAAGTGGCAAAATCTTACCCAGGGCAAAAGGTTTCAAAATTATTCTACTCGGGGCTATCTCCAAAATCAAACTACGTATACTGAGGGATAATAAGTTCGATCCAAATTAAGCATAAAAGTATAAGGGTTCTATGTGTAATTAACCCAAAAAAATTGTGATCAAACTAACTATGAGCCTAAATCAAGCATACTTTGTTGTCCAATACCCAAAATAGGAACAAAAGATAAAGTGAGAAATTAAGATGATCGAGCTTACATCTTGTTTACGACGTCTCCTTTTGATTTTGAACACATCTTTAATTTTAGAATTTAGTCTATCAGATAATTGAAATTGCTATCAGGTTTCCAATTCTTATAAAATATTTTAATATAAGTCCCCCAATCACTAAAATTGCTATTTGGTCTTTCAGTTCTTAGTTAGTTTCAGATTATTTACTATGCTCAAGAGTAGCGCAAAGTTACCAAAACTGGGGGCCCTCATAGCAATTTTAACGATTTGAAGTTGTTGATGTTTAAGTGATCACACAGTCAGTTGTATCCGGTGTTGGATGTGGTTGTTCAGTATTGATGAGTGGCTTCTTTCTTCCCCGACTTTATGTCCAATTCTTGATTTGGGTTTAAGTGATCACACGTACAGTCAGTTGTATCCGGTGTTGGATGAGGTTGTTCAGTATTGATGAGGGGCCCCTTTCTTCCCCGACTTCATGTCCAATTCTTGAATTGGGTTGCTGAACAACCTGCACATGTAGAAATTCATGAGAGAACGGGGCTTGGATCCCCCGTGGTTCCTCCGACAGTCAAGTCAGCTAATGAACTTGAGTGGGGGAAAATGAAGAACTGTGTGAGTTCTTGTATGTGTACAGTGTCTCTGCTTAAAGATTAGATCAAAAAAAAGATCCAAAGATCCAGCCTTTCAGATCCAATATACAATCCCTGATATGTTTGAATAGTACCTACATTTATATCGAGGGTATAAGGGTAGATTGGTCACTTCAGCCGAGCACAGGATGGCAGTAGCGAAGTGTGGGCTGGCAGCTGAGTCAGCATCTACTTTACAGGTGAGTGGAGAAAGGATCACTTCAACATTAAACGAGAAGTGATTGGCAGCATGCCGATGCCCACGTGGTCCGATGAGTCATGAAGGCTATCGGAGCCAGAGCCATGATACGCCTGACATGCATTAAATACGATGTTGACACGTTGCTAGCGGGAAAGGCTCGAGACAGAAGTTGTCCTATAGCTTCGCCAAGAAGTAATGTCTTTCGAGTCGTCCTCACGAGGCGACAAGTATCTGGTCGAGTAGGCTTATAGCGAGTCGTCTTCAACAAGAGGGTTGACTGATACCGCATTTCGAGTCGATATTAAGGAATGTCGACTCGATGAGTCGGTTCGGTCGGGATCCTCGCTAGGCTCTGGCCGCCAACTTGATTGGGGCATTGCATGCATAAGCACACTTATCCGTTACTTGGCAATGAGTTATACTTTGGCGAATGAGAACACCATAACAGTTGTCCTCTTTTGCTTGGAGTCGGCTTGAGCCCGGTCCGAGTGAAATCAAATTTGTTTTGGATGGACGTGGGAGCGTACTTGATGAGAAAATGAAAAGTCATTTCAGATTTGACGTGACTGATGCCACCATACATTCCTTTTAACTTCCATATGTAAAACCCCGTGAATTTGAAAATATTATAGAAAATAATATTAAATGAGTTAATTATGGTTGATATTGTTCTGGGATGAATGAACATGATTATAATTGATTTGCGATCGATTTAAGTACATATAAATATATATATGTGCATGAAAAACTGTCGACTGAAATCACCTTTGGTCGGTCGACTGATCCTTAGGATCGGTCGAACCGATAGATGCATAGAATTTGGGTTTTGGGTCGGATCGGTTTAGGCCTATTTGATCACACATATATATAGAGGCTTCGATGAGGGAGGATCAAGTTCCTTGCGTGTGTGGGAGTTCTGCCCGGATTTTTGAGGTGAGTTTCGTCTCCTCCAAATCTCATCCCCATTTTCTTGGTTTTTATTGGATTTAAAAACCTATTTTATGTGTAAAGATCACTCCATTTATCTGTATAGTGTAAAGATTTAATCTTTCTGATTTAAAAAAGTTATGATACAGATTTCTTTAAAATGGGTTGAAGGTTTGAAGTAAATCTAACATGAGGTTTTGTTAATCTATTTTGCTTTCATGATGAATTTTCAAACATAAACATGTTAGGGTTATTAGAATCCCTCAAATCTTTATATTGGTGTTTTCATCTTTTAGAATAAATACTAATTGCACTAAATCGAGGTTTTATATATGAGTTCTTTGAAAATATTTGATTTTGATGAATTTTTTTGAGAGAATCAAACGTTCTCAGGAAACTAAAAAATTCCCTCTGGTCGGTTAACTGATCAAAGTAATCAGTCGACCGATTTGCTCTCAGGAAACTGAGATTTTCCTATGGTCGGTCAACCGAACATATGCATCGGTCGACCGATCAAGGCTAGTTTTGTGCATGTGTTGAGCACGTCACGCTCGGTCGACCGATGAGGTATATCGGTCGACTGATCTAGTGTTGTTTGTAATGTTGATCTTTCCCGCGTGCTTTTGATCGTGAACACAAAGTGCAAGTCGCACGTCGACACATGTGTGAGACTATGAGAGGATCACACTGTGAGAGGACACATGCTAGATTTGAGCATGCATGAGCCTATTGATACACGCACTCTGATATTTTGAGTTAGTCATGATAGAGAGTGACGTATGTTTTGTTTTACGGTAGTTTTGGATACTTGAGTGGAGTTAGTTGGTGCACCGCAACGAGATCGTGGTTGACTACACTCAGAGTGCGTTAGTTGCACTAGTAGAAAATCACGTATCCTAGACGGAATATTCTAGATAAAAAAATTTCCGTCTAGTTTGCTATTAAACTAGACGGAAATTTTTGTCTATAATATTCCGCCTAGGATAAAACATCCTAGACGGAATTTTCTGTCTACAATAGCAAAGTAGATGGTTCGATAAAACATCCTAGACGGAATTTTCTGTCTACAATAGCAAAGTAGATGGTTCTTTTATTTCCCACAACAAACCAAGGCTGAAAGGAAGTCCACAAGCAAACTCACAACAAACTCACAACAAACCAAGGCTACAAGCAAACCCACAAGCAAGCCCACAAGCAAGCAGCTCAAATAACCAAGGCTGCTCAAAGTATAGGCAAACAAAAATTCAAGCAATAATTTATCCAAAACTGTTTTATCATCCCAAAAGCAACCAAAAATGACTCAAATCCAATCATTGTAATTATATATAACCAAGGTAAGGGTTCAGATATAGGTATAAAAATTAAAAACATGGATTGCCTCATCTAATAATAAAATTGCAATGTAGATTGCAATCATATGAATGGATTGCCTCACCTAACATTGTAAATATAATGTAGGTTACATTCTCATCCTAGATTGCCCTACCTAAACATCACAAAGACATTGTAGATTGCATTCTCATCATCATTACCTAAAATGAAAAATACAAAATAGCCATACCAATACATAGCGTGCAATGTAGTTGCTATCAAGTATCATGTCCATCCATATTTGCATCAAGTATCATAATATATGGATATATAAACCTGCAAAATAACCCAAATTAATGAATTGGAGTAGTGAAACATGCTTCATGTTGGCAAAAGTTATGCTAGTTCTTTGCATATTGAAGAATAAGTTGATGTAGCAAAATTATTAAATATACACACCACGTTAACTATATGAGTCCTAATCCAAAACATTATCACAACAAACCCACAACAAACCAAGGCTGCAAGCAAACCCCCAAATCAAATTTCATAGAAACCCCTAATCAAGTTTAATTTAGGTATGAACTCAACCCAAATCAATTTCACAGAAGTAGACTAATCAATTTCACACAAATAAATGGCATTCAAAATTGTAGGCATAGACTAATAATTGCAATTTACGTATGAATTGAACCGAAATCAATTTCACAGAAAACCCCAAATCAATTTCACAGAAACCACCAAATCGAATCCTTCAAAACCTTAATTTAGAAAGAAAAGGAAGAAGATTTACGTGCAAGGTTAGAGAGAAGATTGATTGGAACCTTAGATCTGCAAGATGACCGAAATAACAGAAACCCCAAATTAATTTCACGCAAACGAAATCTTCCATCTTCAAATCATCTTCCAAACTGAATTTTTAGCATAAACCCTAGTCGTTATCCATCTTAAGACTAAGATTTAACCCAAGAAATGAGGATTTGAGAAGAAGAGAGCTAGGTTTTTGGCGTGGAAAATGAAGACGGTGGGTAAAAGACGAAGGAGCTAGCTAGCAGTGAGAACATCTCATCGTGGTTGGTTTTTGAGAGTGGGATTCTCGTCATGAGAATATCTCAGCGCTGAGTTGGCTTGTTTTTGTCAGATATCCACTCATATCCTACCCTTTTATTAGAAATTTACAAATGCTAAAAATAGTAGTTTTTTTTATAATTTTAGGATCTAATATCCCAAAATTTATTTTGAAACAAACAAAGGTTATAAAATCTATAAACTCAAAAAAAAACCCACTTTTTCATCCTAGAATTTATTATCCACCCTATTTCCCAAAAAAAAATTAAAACAAACACCCCCTAAGTCTACGTAAATAACTATAACATGCAACTTTTACCAAACAAAACTATAACATACAGCACGTACAAAGCACATGTTAGATACTAGTGAAACTAAAACAATAGTTGTCTAAATAAAGCGATCAATAACCATGCAATACAATAACAACAAAGTCTATATCCCAACTATTTGGGGTTGGCTACATGAATCTTATTATTCTATTCCCTTCTATTATGGGTCATTTCCTTTGTTAAACTAACTATAAGTTTTTGCAGAGTGGAACCATGTAGCCTTTTAATTACTTCCAACCTGCCTCTATATATTTTTACTCTATTAACTATAATATTATCACTTCTCCTAATCGATGTACTAAAAGATCTATATTGTACATGACCATTCCACCTTTATCAATTCTTTCTCATTTTATCCTCTATAGGAATAACCTCTAATTTACTATGGATGTATTTATTGTTATACTATCTTTTAGTGTATACTCACAAGGTTATCTCAATATTTTCTTTTTTGCTACAATCATTTTATCCTCTATAGAATTTTTCTTTAAGTCTAATAGATATTATACGATCACTAAAGACTTTTAAAGCACTCCTCTGTTTTAACCATCCTAATTTTATCTGACTAACAACATCATCTTCAATCTCACCATCATGCTGAATGATTAATCCTAAATAGCAAAAAATTGATTATTTTTAGAAATTTTTGGCTAAAATATGTACTACAAGCTCTTTTCTTCTTCTAGTTTTACTAAAAATATATCTCATGTATTCTATTGTTATTCTACAAATTCTAAAATATTTAGTTTCAATAGCTTATCTCAACTTTTCTACTTTAAAATTATATATATTCTAGTCTTGTTAACTAATACTATATCATCAGCAAATAAGATATAGGGTTTTACAAAACAGCCCGCGGCCTAGGCCCGACCCGAAAACCGGCCGAAAACGGGCTCGACCCGGTGTCCGGCCAGTCTGTGCGCGACCGACCCGGCCAAATTAGTAAAATTTTTTTATTTTTTATATGATAATATATATATATATATATATATATATAATATAATTATATATATTATTATATAATAGTATAATTTATATATATCATCAACACATCTCTCTCTTAGATATAATTATATATAAGGTATACTCTTTCTGCTTAAGTAATATAATGTATAAGTATGCTCTCTCTACAATATGTATATATATAATATAATATAAGTATATATACGTATATTCTTCTCTTATATCATAGGATATATATTATATATATATATAATATATATATATATATATATATATTAATATATATATATATATATATATATATAATATTCACTATATATATATATATATATATAATATTATATTATATATATATAGTATATATTATATATATATATAATATATATATATTATATATATATAATATAATATATATTATATTATATATATATATAATTATATATATATAATATTATAAATATATAATTATATATATATATATATATAGATTATATATATATTATATATCATATATATATATATATATATACTCTCTATTTATATTATATAAGATATATTATAAGCAATAAATATGATAAGTTATACTACTTTAACTATATGTATAAAACTCTTATAAAGTATACTAGTATAATATACTTTATGATATAATTATATTATATGATATATATATAAATATATAATATATATATTAACTATATATATCATATAGTATAGTATAATATATATATATATATATTATATTATATACTATATTTATATATATATATATATATATATATATATATATATAATATATTATATATTATATATATATATATAATACTATATATATTCTCTTCTTATATGATGCTAATATAGTATATATCTCTCTTATATAATTATATATATGTATAAGTATATATATATATATATATATATATATATAATTTTTATGTATTATATATATATATATATATATATATATATACTCTTATATATATGTTTATGTATAATACAATTTGTTTATATATATTTATACTCTTATATATATGTTTATGTATAATACAATTTGTTTATGTAATTCCTATAAGTATTTACAATTTTTATGTATAATATATGAATGACATGAATATTTTGGGCTACTTAGTCTAGTGGTAATATTTAGGAGTTTTGAAAGGAGGTTAGTGGTTCAAATCGTAGCCACAACATATATATTTAGAGGTCTTTGATTGGGCTCTTTGAATTCTATAATTAATTTTAATTTTGTTTGTTTCTATAAAATCTATAATTATTTTATTTCATTTTATCATTTTAATTTCTATAATTTTTTATATTGGTAAATTACATAATTACAATTGATTAATAATATAATTTTTTTATCAAAATTGTGTTTATTTTTGCTTTGTTTTCTTAAAAATTTAAAAATAAAAAAACAAAAAACCCGAGCTAGCCCGGAGCCCGGCCCGGGGCAACCGTGCCCTGGTCTGGGCTCCGGTTTTGCCCGACTCGGGCCCGGTTTTCCAGGCCGGGTCGGGCCGACCCGGATGGACAGCCCTAATAAGAGACATCATAGCACTTAATCTTGAATATATCTAGTAAGTTGGTCCATATCTAAATCAAAAAGATAAGGGCTTAAAGTTGACCCTTGATGTAAACTTATGGTTATAAAAAATGACTTAGTCTCTCATTTATTACTTTTTATTTTAGTTGTTACTCTATCATATATATTTTTAATCGTATCAATATATATACGATATATGTATATCTCTTCTAAAACCCACCACATTATTTCTCTAGGCACTCTATCATAACTTTTTTTTCTAGATCAATAAAATGCATATGTAGATCATTTCTTTTTTCTCTATATTTCTCCATCAACCGTCTCAAAATATATATAGATTCCTTAGTTAACCTCCTGTACATAAAACCAAATTGGTTTTCAGATACATTTATTTTTTTTCTTAGTCTTTGCTCAATTACGCTCTTTCAAAGTTTCTGTATAACTCATAAGTTTAATATCATTATATTTTGAATAATTTGTATATCTCCTTTTTCTTATATATCAGTATCAACATACTAATCCTCTACTCATCAGGCATTCTCTTTGTCTCAATAATCTTATTAAATAATTTGGTCAACTATCCTAATCTTAAATCTCTAAGATATTTTCAAACTTCAATAAAGATATTGTCCAGATCTACGACTCTTTCACTTTTCATTTTCTTTAGAGCATCTCTGACCTCACTGATCCTAATTTTTTGATTTTTTTGATAATATTTATAGTTTCTATCATTCACTATATATTTTGAATAATTTGTATATCTCCTTTATTCTTGTATGCCAGTATCAACATAGTAATCCTCCACTCATCAGGCATTCTCTTTGTCTCAATAATTTTATTAAATAGTTTGGTCAATTATCCTAATCTTACATCTCCAAGATATTTTTTCAAACTTCAATAAATATATTGTCCAGTTCTACGGCTCTTTCACTTTTCATTTTCTTTAGAGCATCTCTGACCTCACTAATCCTAATTTTTTGATAATGTTTATAGTTTATATCATTCACTATATAGTCAAATTCTCTATGTTAACTCCACCTGTTTAATTATCATTAAAAATTTTATGAAAGTAGCTTCTCCACTTTCTTTTATTTTCTTATCAGTTACTAGAATTCTTTGATTTTTACTCGTAATACACCTAATATTATCCAAGTCTCTGCTTTTTCTTTTTCTCATCTTAGCAAGCTTATATATATATATATATATTTATTATAAGCGTTGTATTTAGTCTCACTAACCACACTTTTTGCTTCTTTTCTTGCTAACTTATATTTCTCAAAGTTTTTCCTGCTCCTACACTTTTGTTAATTTTATGTAATGTTTTATTTTCCCTAATTATTTTTTGTACTTCTTTATTCCATCACCAACTTTCCTTACTATCTAACATGTAACTCTTAGATTCTCATATAATATCCTTAGCCATTCTTAACACAGTAGGATACACTATTCCACATAATATTAGTCTCATTATATAAATTCTAAGTATCTTCTTTCATCATCTTATCTTTAAAAACTATTAGGTTCTCTCCTTTTAAGTTCCACTATCTAGTTTTTAATCTTTTGTTATTAGTTTTTCTACTCCATTTTTTAATAGAAAAGTTTAATATCATCAACCTATGTTGCGTAGTTAAACTATCTCTAGGTATAATTTTACAATCTTTACATATTAACCTGTCCCCATTTCTAGTAAGAAAAAAAAGTCTATTTGACTACTATTAGATCCACTTTTAAAGGTTATTAAGTGTTCATCATTTTATCTAAATTATGTATTTGCTATTATCAAATCATATAATGTTGTAAATTCTAAAATTGATTCTCCTATATTGTTCTTAATTCCATACCCAAACCTCATATCCAATTTATTCTTGCCAACTTGCCCATTAAGGTCTCTCCCATAAACAATTGCTCTCCTAATAGAATTTCTTGAATTAATTCATCTAAGTTATCCCAAAAATCTCTTTTATTATTCTCGAGCAACTCTACTTGGGGAACATAAGCACTAATAATATTAATAATCTCTACTCCCAAAATAATTTTTAGTAGAATTAATCTCCAACTCTTTTAACATCTACAATACTATCTTTTACTATGTTATCTATAAATACTCCAACTCTGTTTCTATTCTTTTCTTTTCCATTGTACCAAAGTTTATATCTCGGTTTTTCAAATTTCTCTAGATTTTTCACTTATCCATTTAGTTTTCTGTAAATAAATTATACTAATATTTCTTTTGAACATGATATCTACTAATTGTATTGTCTTTCTAGTAAGTATACATATATTCCAAGTCGTTAACCTAATTCTATTCTCTTGTAAAAGTCTCCCATCATGTCATCTCTTATGATGCTCTAGTCTATTCCTAAAACTATTTTGTAACATGTTAGAGGATTGTAATATCCTAGAACACCCTTATTTATTTATCATTATACCAGGGTAGCATCAATGTAACGCATCGCTTCTGGAGAACGCCCTATTAAACCATATTTACTTACTTATCATTGTATCGGTGTGGCATCAATGTAATGAGTTGAGGTGGGGACACCCCAATGAATATTCTATAGGATTCATGTCATGTGAATCCGATTATATTTTACGCTGGCTGTCGATTAACTAGCACAATCCTCCTCCTTTATCCTGATATAGGATACGTAGTATTGGCAACAGAATAAAGTACAACACTAGTGGAGTTATCAATAAGCATGCAATGAGAAACATAATATCGTCTTTATGGTAATAAAATTGAATATATTTGAGAAGGGTGCCACACTTAGGAATTTATTAACTACCTCAAGTTCATGTCTTTGGTGATTTATATGAACGAATCATATGGATATAGAGAATATAAAACAATCACCACAGAAAACAAAGATAAAAATTATTAATCATAAATGCATAAATTTAACATGGTTCATGGCAAGTTACATATGTACACAAAATTGCAGAAGATAATTGTTTTACTATTTAAAAAAGAGATTATACAATAGAGATCCTAAGATCTCAAAATCATGTAGGAGATAAATATAGAAAAACAACTTTCTCTTAGATCTCAAAGATGATAGAAAATTATCTTTCTACATCTTTTAGAGTCCTAGATATTCTATGTTGCTTGATGGAAAAGGATTTTGAGCCTCTTCATTGATCTCAGTCGTCAATTATTTATTGGATGATTGTGATTATTCTTTTTTTAGTCAATGAAAAATTTTATTCAATCAACCAAATATGAAATGTCTGTACATCATGATTTCTCAAACTTGAGAAAAAACCATACAAAAATACAATAGAAACTCCCCTATCACAAACTTCTATTTACAATGAAGTAATCCACTCTCTATTTTTAGGTAGGATGGAACTATTGAGAACTGATATTAACATATCTACTTTAATCTCTGTAACTAGTCGATCAACGTCCTTGGATTTCTGCAAAAAAATTCTCTCATTTCTTTCACACCAGATTGTGTACACAGTTGTGGTAAAAGCCATCCTCTTAATTCCTTGTTTAAAGCCTCGTCCTCTCAATCTGTTGTTATACCAATCCATAAGACAATTCCAATCACAAGATCTCCACCTAAATTTAAGTCATTCCATAATTTTGTTCCATATATTTTTAGAGTAATCACAGTCAAAGAAGAGATGATCGCGGCACTCAGAAACTGCACCTAAACACAGACATCAGGAGTTTGAGTGCACAATACCCATGTTCAACAGCCTATCTTGTGTAAGTAACCTATTTTGAACTGCAAGCCAGTAAATAAGTGAATGCTTGGGATAATTCATCCTCTCCCATATAGTACTATACCATGG
This sequence comes from Asparagus officinalis, assembly GCF_001876935.1. Taxonomy (NCBI): domain Eukaryota; kingdom Viridiplantae; phylum Streptophyta; class Magnoliopsida; order Asparagales; family Asparagaceae; genus Asparagus; species Asparagus officinalis. Next base: position 4,817,791 of record NC_033798.1, on the reverse strand, counting down.
AACTTCGAGATTAGCTAGTGATAAAGCTGCATACAGGGCTGAAGTTTTAACTTTTGAATTATTGTTGCAAGAACCAATAATTTACTTCAAGTTATCAATACTACTAGTTAATGCCAACGCTTTATCTCTAATTTTTAACATTTACTTCCAAAGCCAAGAGTCACCAGCTTTCACATTGACATGCCAAACACTGATTGTGATTATTCTTCGTAAGTGTAAAATAAGAATGTGTGTAATTAATGGAGTATGGTAATTATTAAGTTTAGAATGAACCATAATACATCCATTAACACAATCAGTGGTTACGTATACGGTCTCTCCACTACTCTTTTTGTACTAAATCTTAAGGATCCTTATAGGGTTGTTTCCTTGTATATGCTCTGAATATGTACTAGTCAACAAGTTGTGTCACGCCATAGTCCCGCTAGCCCATTGCAGCGTGATGTAAATTATAACATCTAGGGAGTGCAACATGTGGTTGGACTCAATCCACTGCTAAAATTAACTAGTCAATGTTACACTCGGCTCTCAAGACACATTATTTAAATCATTCAATCAATATCGGATATGAGACTAAATCTTAGATATCATAATCACCCCCACTTTAATTACGAGATGTCCTCATCATGGCATGATAATTTGTCCATCTCAATATTACTACTAGTGTGTGGACTCTAGAGATGACTTATACTGGCTTCCCAAGGTGGTTCTCACTGTACTCACATGATGTAGCACTTAGTCCTATATAACACTTAGCTCTATATTTTCAATTACCTAACTGTTCTAATACCATTTGTCACTCCCCATGTTAGCAAAGCCCGCTCAAATGAAGTAAGTTCTCGGACCCATTGAGTACAGTACATGGTTTGACACAATTTACTGTCAAAATTGAGTAGTCAATGTTATACATGGCTCTTAGGACCCATTATGTAAACCATTAAATCACTTGATAAATATCTGATGTGTGACTAAATCTTGAGGTATCATAAGTTACGATAAGTACATAAGTGAAATTGGAAATGTAACCCAATAGTCAATGGTTGTCAGATATCTTCCAGTGCTAGAACGCTCAATATACTGTTGACCAAAAGTTCAATAGTATGTTTTTTCGCTTTACTTTACAGTGTGTTTGTGGGTTTATTAGAAGAAGGGAAAGAAAGAAAAGATAAAGAAAGGGAAGATAGAAAAGGAGAGAGAGAAAACATAATATATTATTTGTGGATTCAGTAAGGAGAACGCAGATGAATTTAAATTATCTTATTTGTAGTTCTATCTAAGGGAAGAGAAGAGAAGTGACTGAATAGTAATCATTGATTCATTATGATAGAAAGTTAAGGTATATCTTTTATTAAGAACTTTAGTTTTCTTCTCTTTTCCTTTTTTTGTGTTTATTTACTTCTCTTCCCTCCGTGTGTATGGGCAAAAGGGGAGGTTGCTTTTGGGGTGGTGAGGGGTCGCGGGGTGGGCAATTATAGAAGTTTTTATAAAAACTTCTCTTTCCTTTCCCTAATTTATGCTCGTAGCAAAAGTTACCGTTTTTTTTTGGTAAATGAACTAAATTTTATTCATATCCAAACTGTACAGTTATGTAGAACATCAAGTTACCAGTGTATCTGGTAATCAAAAAACAGAAAAGTTACATTTTCTCAATGAGATCCCTTATATGAATATATGAACTGTCATTCAAAACTTTTGTGTACACTAAACATTTGATGATATGAACAATCTGTTTGACCTCTCTCTTCTTGGCTTGAAAGATTCGGAGATTTCTCTCCTGCCAGACCATCTAACTGCCAATGGAACAATACCATTCTCTTCAGTTTTTTCATGGCACTCTTTCCCCTTAGGTTACAATACCAATTGAGGAACTGGTTCCAATTACAAAGACTTCCATTTAAAACTTAACCATTCCATTTCCTGTTCCAAACTTCAGCCGGAAAACTAACACTCAAAGAAAATGTGATTTGTTGTTTCCCTTTATATTCCATTGACATAGCACACAAATGCTCTAATCTGAGCTTATCAGTCCCATTCTGCAGAGTCACTATCCTTAGTTAAGAGTCTTGAATGACATGCTAGCCATAGAGTGAAGGAGTGTTTTGGATATAGGATACCATCCCAAACTGATCATCCGTTCACGCAAAATTACCGTTGGCGATCATGCATTCACACACCTTAGTGTTCCGCACCAACGGAAATTATAGCTCGACTGTCATTAACTCCTCACTAACCCATTGCCAATAGGCACCTTAGTCTTCTCTACAAAGATAACCAATAAATAAAAAATTTCATTTCCGCTCAAAAAGTAATCATGAAATTTATTTTAGAGCCAATATTCCATTACCCTGACCTCCAGTCCACTATATCTCAATGAGGATCCACCTCAAACCTAGCCTTCAAATAATTCCTCGTAACGCCATAAAATATACCCATCAATATTTGGTAAGTAGTTTCTATGCACTCCAGATTCACCTGAACATTCCCTCTATTTCCCTATATAAACCCACTCCCTTCTTCTTCACATCACCCCAAAAAGAAAAACAGAGAGAGAGAGAGGAGGAGAAGAGAGAGAGAGAGCATGGCAAAAAGAAGGTGAACCTTGCCTACATTGCCAACGACCGTCCCGCCTCCACTTCAAGAAGCGCCGCAGAGGCCTCATCAAGAAGGTGAGCGAGCACGCACCCTCTGCGACGTCCATGCCTAGCCTCATCATCTACCGCCTAACTGCCAATGGAACAATACCATGTCTCTTCAGTTTTTTCATGGCACTCTTTCCCCTTACGTGTACAATACCAAGGAGGAACTGGGTTCCAATTACAAAGACTCCATTTAAAACTTAACCATTCCATATTCCTGTCCAAACTTCAGCGGAAAAACTAACACTCAAAGAAAATGCTGATTTGTTGTTTCCCTTTATATCCATTGACATAGCACACAAATGCCTCTAATCTGATCTTATCAGTCCCATTCTGCAGAGTCACTCCTTAGTTAAGAGTCTTGAATGACATGTAGCCATAGAGTGAAGGAGTGTTTTGGATATAGGATACCATCCCAACTGATCATCCACGTTCACGCAAAAGTTTACGTTGGCGATCATCATTCACACACCTTAGTGTTCCGCACCAACGAGAAATTATAGCTCGACTGCATTAACTCCTCACTTATACCCATTGCCAATAGGCAGCTTAGTCTTCTCTACAAAGATAACCAATAAATAAAAAATTTCATTCCGCCTCAAAAAGTAATCATGAAATTTATTTTAGAGCCAATATTCCATTACCCTGACCTCCAGTCCACTATATCTCAATGAGATCCACCCTCAAACCTAGCCTTCAAATAATTCCTCGTAACGCCATAGAAATATACCCATCAATATTGGTTAATAAGTTTCTATTGCACTCCAGATTCACCTGAACATTCCCTCTATTCCCTATATAAACCCACTCCCTTCTTCTTCACCATCACCCCAAAAAGAAAAACAGAGAGAGAGAGAGGAGGAGAAGAGAGAGAGAGAGCATGGCAAAAAGAAGGTGAACCTTGCCTACATTGCCAGACGACCGTCCCGCCTCCACTTCAAGAAGCGCCGCAGAGGCCTCATCAAGAAGGTGAGCGAGCACGCCACCCTCTGCGACGTCCATGCCTGCCTCATCATCTACCGCTCAACGGAGCCCAGCCTGGTGGTCTGGCCCAACGACGATCAAGTCGTCAGATGATCGAATAACTTCCGTCCTACCGGAGATGGAGCAAAACAAAGAGATGCTCAAACAGAAGACTTCCTCCAAGCAACGCGCCAAGAAGCTTCAGATCAGTGGCAGAAGACGGAGCGCGACGCGGCGAGCTGAGATGACGGCTCTCACGTACCAGGCATCGATGGGCGCGAGCTCGACGATGTTGGCGTGAAACGACACCACCGGGTTGTTTTTTTTGTCGAGGGGAGGATGAAGGTTGTAGACAGGAGATGAAGGAACGGAGACAGGCGGAGCAGGCTGCAGCAGTGTGGCCGAGCCCGCAGAGATGAATGCAGTGGCGGCGATGGCGGCTATGGCGCAGCAGCAGCCGCCAGCCTGCGGTGCGGCGCCGCTGCGCCGCCCGCAGCAGAACGGGTGGTTTGTGGTGGGGATGCAAGGGTTACGTGGATAATGGGAGCCCTTGGGCATCAGACTCTGTTCAATTTCTTGAATGGCGATCAGTAGTTCGTCTCAGTGTGCGCGCGAGTGGTTTCGCTTTTAGTTATGTTTGGGAGCGGGTGATGAGTGGTGCTGTTGATGTTGTTGTCGTCGTCTAGGGTTTGGCATCGATGTGTGTTTGGTCTTTGTCTAGGGTTTCTATGTTTTGTCTGTGATGTGTCGTGATGTTAGGCGTTGAAGGTGTCCTCGTGTTGGGCGCTGATTTGAGAATAAATATTATTAATGAAGTTGTTTTATATGGTTATTTTGAGATGTTAGATTTTTTTTTCTATATATAATATATGTGTTCAACTAAAACAAAATTAGCATTTCGGTTATAAGTAACAAATTTCTTCTTTTTGACATTTTTCCCCCTTAAAAAATTGTGACCTTGTCATGAAAATAAAGTTTCATCCAATTTCATCATTTTACCGTTGAAGCAGAGTACAGTAGCCAATCTAAAACGAAAAGACATTTATCCAATTTTACCGTTATACATTTTGGATGTAAGGAGACATAAATTAAGTTTTGGATATGGAAAATTTTAAATAACATTTTACGGAAAAAATTTGAGACTGTTTATTTTTTTAATTCGTCGGAATGTAGGGAACAAATATAAATTTCTATTTCAGACTTGCTAATTTGATTGCTAAAGTAGAAAATCAACTATTCACTAATTAAGCAAAGAAGATAGTTCATCCATATACAAAAAGTAATTTATCCAGATGTTGTACCATATTATCTGACTAGGATTATCATATATAATTTTGGAACAAAAAGAATAATTATATACGACGAGAAGATTGAACTAAGATATAAATTTACGAGAATTCCTATTTACAAATAAAATGTCTAAAATTTTGTTATTAATGAATCAGATGATTTGTGTTGAATTTGCTATTAATTCAAGCCAACTAGCATTTGGTGGATAATTGGAAGAGAGGGGTTGCAATGAACGGATGGAGTGAATATAAATGGATTATATAGTACGATATATAATTACAATTGACCACAATAAAACACTAAATATCTAGGGCATGAACGTGATCAAGGACACAAACGAAAAATTATGTAATCCATGCACTGGGGACTAGCAATCCAACAACTCCATGCTTCAAATCACAAGACTTGTGTGCAACGGATACACTAGGTTTAATTGAAGCCCATAAATTTTGTTAAAACAGAAAAAAAGGAAGGATGTATATATAATATTATGCACATTTTTCACGGAAAGGGATCATATAATATTATGATTTCCAAATGAGCAAATTAAGAGTAATGACAAATTCAATGACCGATGAAAAGATGAAAGTTGGAAAAGGTGAATTTTTTTTTTTGTCAATGAAAAGTTTTATTTATTCACCAATCTGTAAAGTTTAGTACATCAAACTTCTCATCAACATGAGATAACAAAAACAAAAGAACCAAAACTAGGGAGTTAACTTCTGAAAAAACTGGGAGTTAAACTCCTGATTATCTACCTCATTATTTACAACGAGATAATCCAGTCCCTATAATCAACTGACAATTGACTATTAAGAATTTGGAGTAGACTTGATAGAGTTTTAGTCAATAAAGAATTGATTCAGTCAAGTGGATTATCTGGTTCCCAATTGCTCTAATCATTCCCCTGCTCTTCTAACAATTGGGGAAGAGGATTTTTAAGGGAAAAGGCCATTCAAAATTTTTAGTATGTGGATAAATCATCCTGATTCTACCACAGTTGTCAAAACTGTATGGGAGCAAGATATCAGAGGTTTCCACATGTATAGGCTTCATACAAAGCTCAAGAAACTCAAGCAGGCTCTGAAAGAATTAAACAAAAAACAATTTATGAAAATAAGTGAGCAAGTGTTAAGAGCCAAATGTGAACTCTCTGACATTCAAAATCAGCTGAATAATGATCTCTTCAACCAAGTGTTGATCTCTAAGGAGAAAGAATGCTTAAACAAATACACCAGGCTGATTGATTGTGAAACTTCTTTTTATAGGCAAAAGGCTAACATTAGATGGGGTTTATATGGAGACAAACGTTCCCAATTCTTTCACTCCATTATGAAGGCTAAGAGGCACCACAATAGATTGAGTGTTATCATTATACACTAAGAATGGTGAAAGGATTACAGATATACCTGGTATAATTGCAGAATTCATTGAGTATTATGAAAAGCTTTTGGGTGTTGTTGCTCCTACTTCAATTCCTGATCTTGAGGTGATATCAAATGGACATGCTCTATCTCCAGCTCAAAGCAACTCTCTTATTTTTCCAATAGCAAGAGAAGAGATCCAAAAAGTTATCTTCTCTGTGCCAAGTGAGAAAGCCCCTGACCCTGATGGATACAATGCATCCTTCTTTAAAGCTGCTTGGAATATTATTGGTGAGGATGTTTATTTAGCTATTGAGGAATTCTTCAACTCTGGTAAACTTCTGGTACTTTTAATTCTACATCTATTATCTTGGTGCTAAAGATCCTCAATCCTAAATCACCTACAGATTTTAGGCCAATCTCTTGCTGCAACTGTGTTTACAAAATCATTTCTAAAATTATTACTAGCAGAATTTAAGAGGTTATTGATTGGTGATGGCCAAAGTGCTTTTGTCAGAGGAAGGAATATTTCAAGTAACATATTATCGGCTCATGAACTTATTAAGCACTATGGTAGAAAGCATACCTCACCAATAGTCACTCTTAATATTGATTTGAGAAAAGCTTTTGATACAATTAGCTGGAGTTTTATTAAGTATATGTTAATTGGCTTGGACTTTCCTTACAGAATTATAATGTAGATCATCGAATACATAACTACTACAAAATTTTCCTTATCTTTGAATGGTGCACTTCATGGATATTTCAAGGGAGCTTGAGGCTTGAGGCAAGCGATCCTCTCTCCCCCTATTTTTTATTCTTGGAATGGAATATCTTGTTGACCCCATAGTTTTGATGATGATTTGTCAAACAATTTATAGCTAATATATTCTCTAGTTTTGTGTTTATGTTTCTCTTTACAGGTATTTCAACACATATCAATCAAGCGTTAAAGATTCAAGTTCATATGTGTGGATTTACCTAGGTATAAGTTTAGTTTACTTACATATATTGTATGATTATATCTAAGCTCAATATATGTACACTCAACACGATTTTTGACGTTTTCTATCATATAAATGATTTTTCATCAAACGTTGTTACAATATCTTTTATCTCATGTTTACAGCTCTTTCATAATTCATTATATACATGGGTATCCTTGTCATAGGAGGGGATTTCCTCCTATGACGCCTCTAAAATCACATGATTGAGCGACATTGTGGATGATCCGCTCCGTTGAACTTGATCTACATATTCTAAAACCCCAACACACCAAGTTTGGGGTGAATCCGTCGTCGTTTGACCCTCCATCGAGCCATGTGAAAAGTTCTATTCATTCAAAACCGTTAAAATTGATACGAGTGGATGAAGGGTCAAACGACGACGGGTTCACCCCAAACTTGGTGTGTTGGGGTTTTAGAATATGTAGATCAAGTTCAACGGACCGGATCATTCACAATGTCGCTCAATCATGTGATTTTAGAGGCGTCATAGGAGGAAATCCCCTCCTATGACAAGGATACCCATTAATCTCATATATATATATATATATATTTATATATTTACAAGCCTTATGTTAATTTTCATGTTCACGAAAAATAGGTTTTCTGAACACTTTTTAAAAACAGGGAGTTTTCACTAACAAAAATTGATTTTCCAAAAATTCCTTTTTAAACATGTTTATTTTATTATTTAGAAACTTTACCCAAAGTTTCACTATTTTTGGAATTGATTTGATATTTTTAATGTATTTTCAAAATTGGCTAAAAACATGTCATATGAAACATATCAGTTTCCGGTCGACCGGGTCGGTCAATCGCCAATTGTGTTTTTCCTTGGCATAGTCTTTTTGCACTCACGGTCGACCGTGGCGGTCGACCGAGAGAACATCCAGAGACATTCGTGGTCGACCACCGCGGTCGACCGCCAGGTGTTTTTGAGCTTCGCGGTCAACCGCACCGGTCGACCGCCGAACTGTCAGTTCACTTCTAACGGCTAGTTTTTACAGTTGTTTTCAAATTGGTTTTTTGGTCTTTTACTTATGTTTTTGCTGATGTATTGGGATGCTATAAATACCCCATTGCTGCTCTCCTTCTAAAAATCCAAGAAATCTAAGTTTTGTGTTTAACAAAATCTTAAGTGTGTTTAAGAGCTGTTTAAAGTTGATTTCATCAATCTGTTTTCAAGAAAAGTTTTTCTACAACAAGAAGTGACCTTCAAATCCTATTGGGATCATCATCTACTATTCTTCTTATTTGAGAAGTCTTCGAAACTCTTATATAGCTTGTTATTTTATTTTTATTTCATTTAGCTATATTTATTGAGTTTCATTCACTGTTATCACACACACTTATTAAGCTTAATATTTTCATACCATATAGTGTGGGTTGTGTGGTGTGATTTAGTGAGTGTGAGCTTCATTATGTTCTCACTTGTTATTTGAGAATAAATCATTGTATTTAACTTTTATTTGTGAGAATCACTTGTAATACACTTGTACACCGAGAGAAGTGTGAGGCGAGACACGGGGTCAAATCCAATAGGAGTGGCGTCGGTTGACGAAACTAGGAAGAGGTTGTAACCGAGCACTTGAGAAGGAGGACACGGGGTAGGTTCCTACACTTAGTGTGTAAGGTGTAATTACATAGTGTCTGTGTAGTGTAAGAGTTTTCGGTGATCTTGTAAACCGAGTGTGTAGAAGTTCCGGCTTCCAAACCGGATTGTGATAGTGGATATCTCCTCGAGGTGAGGAGCGGGGACGTAGGTTGTGGTGACCGAACCTCGTAAACATATCGTGTGTTTGTGTTTTGCCTAGCGTATAGTCTATTTGTGCTTATTCTTATTATTCTTATTTGTTCTTATTGTTCTTATTCATATCTATCTCTTGCAAGAATAAATTGATCTACATATTTTTTAATTGGCAATTAATTAGGATTAGATTAGCATAAGACCCTAATCACCCCCCTCTAGGGTCTAACATATCTGTCAAGGAAGTTAAACACTCTTAAAGCTGACAGATTATTCAGGTATCATCCTAAATGCTTCAGGTTAAATATCACTCATATGTTCTTTGCCAACGACTTGCTTTTGTTTGGAAAAACTGACATGTACTTAGTAGCACCAATTATATGGATGTCTTTAGGAGTTTAGCCAGGTTTCAGGTTTAGAAATTAATCCTAGCAAATGCTCTGTATACGTGAGCGGTATTGATGAAAGTTTGAAGCACCAGATTTGCACACTTCTGAGTTTCTCTAAGGGAGTATTGCCAGTGAGGTATTTGGGGATGCCATTAATTTCTAAAAGGTTGTCCTCCTTGGATTGCTCCCCTTTGATCAATAAAATCACAGATCAATTCCAGAGCTGGCACAAGAGGGGAAAACTTTATTATGCTGGTAGGTTGCAACTGCAAGTCTGTAATTTTGGGTGTACAAATCTTCTGGACCAGCAACTACATTCTGCCTATAAAAATCTTGGAGAAAATTAATAGTTTAAGTGTTGATTTCCTTTGGAATCATAAAATGCACCTGGTTTCATGGGAGACAAACTGTAAAGATAATAAGCAGGGGGCCTTGGAGTATTCTCGGTAAAAAATTGGAACTTTGTAGCTCCCACAAAACTCTTATGTTTAATTCATATAAAGAAAGACCTATTATGGATAAATGGGTTCATGGATATTATTTACAGTATCACAATATCTGGCAAGTTCAAGCAAGGGTGAACAATTCATGGATGTGGAAGCAACTCCTAAAAATAAGAGATATTCTCATTGGTAAATTTAGAAGTGTTGTTAATCTCCAAAATGCTATTAACAGATGTTCTTCTAGGGACAAAGTTATAATATCTTCAATCTACAGAGAGCTTACTCAATATGCTCCTCAGGTGCATTGGTCAGATACAGTTTGGGATAGTTAGCATTACCCCAAGTATTATTTTATATTATGGCTAGCCATTCATGCAAGACTATTAATACAGGACAGGTTATGTCATATGAGAATGCTTGACACAAATTTGTGTGTCTTGTGTTCTACTCAGCAAAATGAAACATGTCGGTATCTCCTATTTGAATGTCAATATTCTACCATGGTGTGGAATAATGTGATGATTTGGCTGAAATACAATTGGAGGTCATATAGTTAGGATCATATCATTGATTGGTATAGCACCAGACTGAAGGGAGTTGGGTTTATGAAAAAATTGAAGAGACTGGTTTTGTCTACAACGGTGTATGCGATATAGCAAGAAAGAAATCTGTTGATTTTCCAGCAAAAAGCTAGAGTACATGAGGTCCTTTTTCGCACTATTAAGATATCCAGTCTCTCAAAAAATTTGAATGATAGAGTTTCCACTTATATAAAAGAAAAAATTGAATAATTGTAATTTTTCTTGTTAGTTGTATCCTAGACTTTGATCTGGCTGCTTTGATGTACTTAATTTTCACATTTGGGAAATGAATAAAGTTTAATTCATTGACCCAAAAAAAGATTATGATCAAAATATGAACTTTGATTTCTCTAACCAATTGATCAGATCTTTTGCTTAACTGTTTGAATATTTTGGCATTGCGCTCGCACCATAGATTGTATATAGTTGAAGAAAAATTCATTCTCTTGATTTTTTTTTCCTAAAAACCCTTGCCCCTAAATCTGGTACTATACCAGTTCAATAGCAGATTCCCATCACAAGATATCCATTTAAACTGAAGCCAGTCCATTATATGATTCCAGACATCCCTTGAATAAGAACATTCAAAAAACAAGTGATTTCTACTCTTCATACATGTTCCAGAGCATAAGCAACAACTATTTTTATTCACAATCCCTCTCCGAAGCAATCTGTCTTGAGTAAGCGGCCTATTCTGGACAACTAACCAACATATAAAAGAGTGTTTAGGATAATTCATCCTCTCCCAGACTGTGTCATGCCATGGCACCTTACTAGCTGTAGAGGAGAGTGCAAGGTATAGGTTAGAAAGCTGGATTTTTGCATTTTTATAACAAGAAAATATGAGTTGTTTTAGATTATCTGCTCCACCACAATAAATAATTTCTTTATCTCTAACTTTTATCAATTGTTTTCACATCCATGAATCTCTTGTTCTTGCTTGCACTTGCCATATTTTCCTATTTTTTAAGTAATTTCCATGTATCCATTTAATCCACAATAGCTCCTTGTTGATATGGATGTACCCGATACTTCTCAAAGCAAAGACTAAATTCCATATTGAAGCTGAAAAAATGCCAAAGCCTCCTTGCTTTCTCCCCAAACAAACTATATCCCAAGAAACTAGTGGAACTCTGAAAGTTTGCTCAGATCTTCCCCATAAGAAGTTTCTGCATAATTCATCTACTTTCTGGAGTACATTTACAGGTAATATATAACTGGATGTCCAATATATTTGAACACCTAGTATAACACTTCTAATAACCTGCACTCTTCCAGCATATGATAAATTTCTATATTTTATCCAATTCTAAAACTGGCTTGTAATCTTATTAAGGAGAGGAAATTAGTCCATAAAAGTCAGCCTTTTGTGTAAAAGAGGAACACCAAGATACTTAATCAGCCATGTACCCTCAGTAAAACCCAAGTAGTTGTTTATAGAGGTTTTAACAGAATCATTAACACCCCCATAGAAAATGGAGCTCTTGTCAGGATTAGCTTCAAGCCCTGTGGTATCACTAAATTCGTTGAAGCATTGATACAGCTTTTGAACTGAGTATAAATC
>NC_033798.1:4803731-4805800 GCF_001876935.1 Asparagus officinalis | reverse complement strand
CAAATAAAAGTAGGTCATCTGTAAAAATTAAATGAGTAATCTTTAGCCTGCCACATCCTGGATTAAATTTGAATTTACTATCATTTTTCAACATATCCAATCTCTTCGATAAATATTTCATTCCCAAGATGAACAGATAGGGTGAGAGAGGATCACCCAGTCTTAACCCTCTTTCCCCTTTGAAGTTTCCATGGAGAGATCCATTTAATAAAATGGAAAATTTTGGGGATGTTATACAAGCCATAATCAAACTTATCATCACACTAGGGAATCCAAGGCCTTTGAGCATTTCTTCTAGGAATTTCCAGGTTATTGTATTAAAGGCTTTTCTAATATCAATTTTGAGCATGACCCTAGGTGAAATATGTTTCCTGCCATAATTTTTGATTAACTCATGAGCAATCAATATGTTACTTGATATCTGCCTCCCCTTAACAAATGCACTTTGAGCTTCATAAACCAAGTGACCCATGAGAGCTTTGATTCTATTAGCCAGAATCTTTGAGATGAATTTGTATAAACAGTTGCAACAAGAAATTAGTCTGAAATCAGAAGGAGTTTTGGGGCATTGAACCTTTGGAATTAATGTTATGAAGGTTGAATTTAACATACCCAACATTTTCCCAGATTTAAAAAATTTTTCAATGGCTTGAGTGACTTCATCTCCAATAACATCTCATGCTGATTTATAGAAAACAACACTATAACCATCAGGCCCTGGAGCCTTATTTTCAGGCATGGAAAAAATTGCTGCTTTGATCTACTCTTTAGAAACAGGTGTAGATAGATTTCTAACCTATGTTTCATTCAAACATGGTCCATTTCTAATAATGTTGCTATCAGGAATTGATGTAATATAGCAGCACCCATCAAATTCTTATAAAATGAAATTAACTCATTTTTAATCCCCTATCCATCAGTAATCCTTTCACCCAATCTATTGTAAATCATTGTCACTCTATTTTGATGCCTCTTAGAATTAATAACTGAATGGAAGTAATTGGTATACCTGTCACCTTTAATACTCCATGCTATTCTTGCTTTTTGTTGATAGAAAGACATCTCACAATTCAATAATTTGTTGTAAGAAGCAATGCATTCTTTTTCTTGATTTATGAAGATAGGGTTAAGAGGATCAACATGAAGATTCCTTTGAATAGCTTCCATGCCAAGTCTAGCTCTTTGCACCTTTTCACTAATGTTATGAAAATGTTTGTTATTGATTTCCTTAGTGCACCTTTCAATTGTTTGAGCTTTGTAAACACTGAGAACATTTTATATCCATCGATTGCAACTTTCTAGATTGTTGATACTGTGGACAGGAAATTCATGTTTGGTCCACATGTTAATAAATTTGAATGGCTTTTTTCCTTGTACACAGTCATCCATAATTGAGACCAGAGGTGGAGAGTGATCAGAAAAGTTTGGTAGCAAATATTCCACATGGCTAGAATTATACCTGTGGATCCAAGAATCATTCACCAATGCTCTATCTAATATGCTCCAAACCCTTGAGCCAGCATCTTGTTTATTGTTTAAAGTAAAGAAACAGTCAGTTTTTTTAAGAAGAGCATGCGACAGTTTTCACCTAGTATCAGCCTCTGAAAGAGTAACACCCCAAGTTTCTCCTTATTGCTTATCAAAGCATTGAAATCTCCACAAAGAAGCCAAGGTACATTACCAACTAAATGGTATATCTAATTGAGCTCTAACCATAGATTTCCCAAATCCACCAAGTAGTTAAAACCATAAATTGAAGATATGAACAATCACTCCTCTCATCTATAGATTTTACTGAGCATGTTATATGTTGATCTAAACTATTTACCATTTGAATATCTAGTATATTTGGATCCTATAGTAACATTATTCTAGCTTTTCTAGAGTTCCTCCCATTTGATAGCCACTTCCAATTAATAGCAATCTTCTTGGCTATAATAGGTAAACACTTATCTTTTATTTTTGTTTCTAGCAGAGCAATAAAAGAGAGATGGTATTGCATTATATGGTGCTTAGCCAAATGCTGTTTAGAGGATTTATTTAATCCTCTAATATTTCAGAAAGACAGA
>NC_033798.1:4797174-4803721 GCF_001876935.1 Asparagus officinalis | reverse complement strand
CCCCCCCCCCCTATCAACATTAGAGGGATCAGCTTCCATGCTATTAAGTGATGTATAAGATATACCAGGAAATGAATTCATCCTTGTTTTTCTTTTTTTCACATAAGTCCATGATCTGTCAACCTGAGATGAGCCTTTAAAGTTACAAGTATCACCAGTATTTGACTTCTGGACATGCACAACATGCACAACCCTATTCCTCGTTGATTTACTACATTCCCCAATTACCAAATTCATCTTCATTGTCTCATCTTCTTTAGAATGCTTAATTCCAGGATCAGGATGAGCATGCACAACATGCACAGATCTATTCTCATGAGTTTCAGTACAAAAATCTTCATTCAAGCCTTTTGTTGTTGCAATGCTTCATTATTTTGCAAAATATGCTCAGACTCGTTATCAAAAGTACTTGGCTCATCGTGTACTAGATTCATAAGAGAAGTAGCTCCATCAAATTTTCTCAGAATTTTTGAGCTGCTAGCTTGAACAACATGATTGGCAACTGAATTTTGCCTAGGCACCCATTTTTAAATCTTTGGAACTCTCTTACAAAATTTAGTATCATGATCCACATGCTTACAATTATCACACCATCTAGGCTTCAACTCATATAACACTTTTTGATTAAAGCTCTTACCATTAGGTCTTGTATGGAAATTTGGTCAGGTAGAGGGGAAGGCATATTCACTTCAACTAGCACTCTAGCATAAGCTAACTGTTACCTATTTGTCGTAAGTTTACTCGTAGCAATTGGCCTATCAATAACGCTAGTAATTTTACTGATACCCTTGTCATTCCATAGATTAAGTCTTAGAGCTGGCAATTGAATCCACATAGGGTAAATACAGACATTTTCCCTTTCAATTTCCTCACCAATAGACCAAACCTTTAATAGGAGAGGCATGGAACCAAATAACCAAGGTCCATTGACAAGAATTTCATTCATATTTCCTTATTTTTTGAATTTAAACAAGAATAAACCTGCTTTGAGTAGGCAAATTTTATGGATAGCCATTTGAGCCTATACTTTCTGCACAAATTTTTTTATTGCCTTAAATTTGACATTCAGCTGCAAACTTGACCAACCAGAGAAAACTCCTATAAGGATTCTCCTTCATTCCATTCTTCTTCACTGAAGGATACACTATTCTTTGTATCCGATGGCATAAAATTCAAATTCATGCCACATTCAGGTTTTCTATTATCTGCAAAGAAACTTACCCAACTTTTCATGATGTTATCTTGGGCAGAAACATGAATATCTTTTGCAGACACCAAATGGGGGAAATCAGATTCTTCAATGTCTAACTTCTCAGCTATTGACTTAGATTGAGAAATCATATTAGAATGAGAAATTAAAGTATCAGGTCTATTAGCATATTTGTTCCTCTCAACCGAATTCAATGAAACAGTAGCAAAATCAAGAATAGATTCAGAAATCAAATGAACAATTTCAAGATTATTTTTCAATGTAGAAGTCTGATGCTGAGAAGACTTTAAAAAAGAGACATTATCAGTAAATCAATCTCTTCAGCCCAAGAAACTCTAAAATTAGCATCATTTTGAGAATGCAAAGACTCACAAAGATGGCGATCTTAGACCCTAATCATTCGAGAAGAATCATGATCTTGTTGAGTAGCTGCTAGAGAGTTAGAAGAATTGAGGATTTCCGCCATTGATTTCTTCTTCTTCTCCCCTCTCGGACCCATTGACCCCATTAAAATCGAGTTGAATCCTTCAACCTCTAGATGACGAGCTTCCTCCTCATCTTAAAATCTAGCATCAGAATGATCCTCATAAGAAGACGAACTCAAATTTGAGGCTCTCAATCCAAATTCTAAAATCTATTTCCTACTATTTTTCTTCTTTTTCCCCATCAAGAACTCGGTGGGGGTGCAAGATAGCAAATCAAGATTCGCCTACTAACTTGCACTATACAGACCGCCCCCTAGTTTACACTGAGAAGAAAAGGTGAATATTATTATGTCCTAGCTTGAGATGACCTGTGTTACATATGTTGAATTAACGGGATGAGTGTTCTACCGGTGCATAACTGAAAAAGTTCACATATTTTCTGATTTAGATTGTTTTTCACTTCTAATTTGATTTTTTTGTCAATAAAAAATTTTATTCATAACCAAATTGAGCTTTTATGTACATCCAGCTACTCAGACAACTGAGATATTAAAAAAACTGAAAAAACCAAAACAATAAAAAGAACTATAAAGAGAGGATCCACCCCCTGTTTTCAGTCGATGGGGAGTTGTTAAGAATAACAGTGAGGATATCAATCTATATGTTCTTGATCAATTGTTCAGTGATTCTACTCTTCATCTTGAAAATGCCGGCGTTTCTTTCCCTCCAAATGTTGTAGACTGTAGCGGATAACGCCATCCTCTTAATTTTTTTGCTTGAACTCTCTGCCCCTCAACCTGTAACTGTACCAGTTCAAGAGAGAAAACTAATAACAAGACCTCCACTTATATTGGAGTCATTCCATAATACCATTCTAAACACAACTTGAGAAGTTGCAGTCAAAGAAGAGGTGATTTCGGCTCTCAAAGCATGTACCATCACACAGACAACAAATGGATGTGTGAATAATCCCATGCTTGAGTAATCTATCATATGTTTGAAGCTTGTCTTGGATAGTTAACTACAAGATGAATGAATGTTTTGGATAACTCAATTTCTCACAGTATCATGTCAGGCCACTTGTGTTGTTATTGGTGAAAGAATGGAGTATAGGCCAAAGAGCTGGATTTTTGAGTTGATACAACATGAGCTGATTTGTTATTTTAGATTTTCAACCCCTCCCCACAATCTCAAACTTTTATCTCTGATTTTTAGCAATTGTTTCCACATCCAAAAATCACCATTCTTAACATTTACCTGCCAGAATATACTTCTATTTTTTAGATAATTCTCATGAATCCACTTAATCCACAATTGCTCTTTATTGATATGAATATTCCAAAGGATTTTTAAAGCAGCAGTAGTGTTCCATAACCTTACCGAAAAAATCTCCAATCCTCCATACTTCCTTTGTACACAAACTTCCCCCCATGACACAAGAGAAGTTTTGAAGACCTGTTCTGTTTTGCCCCATAGAAATCTCATACATAACCCATCAATCTTGTGCAAGACTTTAACTGGAAGAATGTAACTAGATGTCCAGAAAATTTGAACACCCAATATGATACTTTTAATAATGTGCATTCTACCAGCATATGACAGATTTTTGCTTTTCAGATTGGTTTGGAATTGGCTAGATATCTTCATGAGTAGAGGATTACAATCAATGTAGGACATCCTTTTGCAAATGAGAGGGAGGCCTAGATATTTAATTGGCAAAGCACCTTCAGAAATTCCCAAGGAGTTATAGATAGAATGCTTAACTGATTCAGATACTCCACCATAAAAAATTGAGCATTTTGCAGGATTTGCTTCCAAGCCAGAGTATACTCCAGATGATGTAATACACTGATATAGCTTGTTCACCGAGTAAGGGTCCCCTTTGCTAAAAAGAAGGAGGTCACCAACAAAAATTAGATAAGTTATTTTTAACTTTCTACACTTTGGAAGATCACTTTTCAAATCACAAGCGTCTATTTATATCTAGGATGATTATGATTCATTCATATAATCAGCAACATACTTTCGTTAATTATACATACTTGATCTCTTTTTAATCAAGACAACTCATAATTGTCTACTAAATGAGAATGATTTCAGTTTCGAGTGAGTTCTTCACTCTTAGAGTGTGTTCTATGTTGATGTAAGAATAAGTATTGCATAATGAAGAGTTTTTATATGGTTATTTTGAGATGCTAAATTGTGTTCTATATATGTGTTTGACTAAATTAAGCTAAATTGGTGTTTTCATTAAATAACGAATTTCTTGTTTTTGATCCTTTCTTTCCTAATAAAGTTGTGGCCTTGTCCTGAAAATGTGATCCCCATTAACCAATTTCATGATTTTACTAATCCGGAGAAACTTTTAATTTAAGTAGGAATGGGGAAATTTGTCTATCCAATTTTATGCATGTAACTTTAAAGAAAAAATAATTAAATTTTGGATATGAAAAAAAATTTAAATGACATATTAGGGAAAAGCTCATGTTAACTATCCTTTCTTCGTCGGGAAAGAGGACAAGTATGATTTTCTATACATTTCATCTTTTACAATTTATGGTTGGCAGTCCATGATAAACTTCAAACTTAAGATAGACTACTCAAACATGGGATTATTCAGGCATCTGTTTGTAAGCTATGTGATGGTTCTATTTTAAAGAGCAGAAATCACCTCTTTTTGAGTGCACATTATCAAATAATGTTTGAAATGGTATTATGGAATGGCTCAATTTCAAGTGGAGATCTTGTGATTGGTTTGCCCTCTTGAATTGGTACAGTTTCAGGTTGAGGGGCAAAGGTATCAAGCAAAAAATTAAGAGGATGGTGTTAGCTGCTACAATTTATAATATTTGGAGAGAAAGAAATAACAGAATCTTCAAAATGAAGAATAGAGCTTCTGATACCTTAATTAAGAACATTAAGATGGATATCCTCACTGTCATTCTGAATTCCCCGTCGACTGAATGCTGGGAATGGATTCTCTCCATGTAGATTTGCTGAGGAGGGTATTAATTGAGGAGGCAAAAAAGGTGCACAAAATAGTGTTACTTTGTTCCAGCAACTACCAACTTATGTATGGAATAATCTGTGCAGGTTTCACTAACAGGCTTCACTGTAGTGAAATGTTTTAATTAACTGAGTTTTCTTTCTCTTTGAGGAGTGTTTTGCTGAGCTATGTGCTTGTTTGAGCTCTAGCTTCATATCTGATATCTCACATTTGAGATGAGATTCTTGATGTACATAATTTTTACATTTTGGTGATGAATAAAAATTTTCATTTACCAAAAAAAAGATAGATAAATTAGAAAATCAAATATTCTCTAAGAGAAGACGATAGTTCTTCCATAGCAAGTAATTTATTAGATTAGTGGCATGCTATTATCCGTCCACAACGGTCATAATTTAAAAAATAATAATTATCATGGAAAATTGGATATAAATTAATGAGAATTTCTAGTTACAAAAATAAAATGTCCACAAATTTTTGGTTAATGGATCACATGATTTGTGTTGGATGTGCTTATTACTAATTCAAGCCGGCTTGCAGTTGATGGATAATTGCAAGAGAGAGGGTTGCAAAGCAATTGATGGAGTGAATATACAATGATTATATAGTACAATAATTACATTTGAGAAGACATAGGGGATGATGAACATGCAAGGATACATGAGAAAAATGCAAGGTGTAATCCGTGCATAGGTAACTGGCAATGCAAATAACCTCAGGGATCAAATCAGAAGACTTTTGCGCAACGGTTATATATACCATGATTTTATTGAAGCCCATAAATTTTGCGAACGTAAAAGAGGAAGGATAATATAATGTAAGTTTTTATGGAAAGCTAGGGAGCTTATGACTGCATATTTCCAACTGAGCATATAGAGGAATGATAGATTCAATGAATGCTAAAATCATGAGAAGCTGCAAGAGACAAATACTATCACATCCTAGCTAGAGGGATGACCGATGCAAATTCTATCAGAAACAGCCCTATAAGAGTAGGATGATTTGAACCATAAGATCAGTAGTTAAAATTTCCAAATTCTCTCTTTTTTTTCTTTTTTTTTCTTTTTTTTTTTGGATAAAGGATGAGAATCCAAAAAAGAAAAAGAAAAAGAAAAAGGAAAAAAAGAGTTCTCAAGCATGTTTAACTATCCTAAAAAAGCATGTTCTTTTTTAGGATAAAGAACAAAAAAAAAGGTGTAGCATAAAGCTACTGTCAACTTTACCCCTTACGATCTTTAATTTGCTTATTATTTGATAATTGAAATAAAACTTTCAAGCTTACAGGCATCAATCTAGCTAGGGCGATTGGATTTATTCTAAATATAATCATCATCATATACCTTCTGTTAATTACACTTATTCTCTTTTTATTTAAGACAAATCATAACTATCTACTAACTAAATAAAAAATGAGTTTGACTGGAAGAGTACTGAATTCTTCACTCCTTCATCTATCAGCGACCTATTGCAGCTAGTTATGTGGATCCAGTTCAAGGAAAGTTTTTTTTTTTTTTTTGAGTACAATTAAACAGTCACCATTGTTCCCTTCTACATATATACAGCTAATAATTAACATATGCGCTAGTAGCTAGAAACCTAACCAAAACGTACCATGCTTTCATCTCGTCTTTAAAACTTTGGTCCACTGTGAAACATGTGAACGAACAATGTACATAATCAAGACATTAGCTACAACTTGAATTAGATTGCATATAACCTGTATAATAATACACAAATGCGAGCGCGCACACAATTTTCAGTGTAATTGCTACATATGTATACTTCAATGTGTGATCACCCTCTCAACGTAGGGCTCTGATTGATCTAATGCGCTCATTGAAAGAGAGAGATTGATCTAAGAATCTTTAGAAAGATTCTAATATATATATAGAACAAAATTAATCA
>NC_033798.1:4697133-4797156 GCF_001876935.1 Asparagus officinalis | reverse complement strand
ATTTGCCATTGTAAGAGAATCAAGACTTAAGGTTTCCAGCGGCAAAACCAGCTCTAATACTTTTCAGGCATTTAGCCCTACCTATGATGGAAATCCCTGATTGAGCCAGTCATTAAAAATTTATTTGTTATAAGAAAAATATCTTTTCTTTCTATTTATTTTTCTAAGCGAATAATGAGGGTAAAATTTGTGTTCCCTCTTTGGTAAAATCTTGCATTCCATTGAGGTTTGAGAATTCATTGCATGTGATTCTTTTTGTTTACTATACAACAATTACAATGAAGTCTTTAATCCAAAATTTTAGAACCCTTATACAAGTCCTGTTTTTTTTTACTGGGTTCTGTTAAATTAATCAGTACCATATATCTAATTTCTTGATTACATATAACCAAGTTTTCTTAGGGTGGTCTCCGGCCGGTCCTCTTTTTTCCGATTTACTATAATGAAAATTATCACTTTCTTAATCTCTTCTTTTTTTTTGTTTATGTTTTAGAGTATTATTGCTATATTTGCATGATCATGAAGGATGGTAAACAAACGTACGTAATTAACGTCTGTTGAATAATTCTACCTCGAGACCCTAGATTAATTTTTATACGTCGTTCTATTCATAACCAACGAACCTCCTGTTGGTTGATTGTGGAACATAATTAATTAACCCAGCTCTAAATTGCACATTAAATTACAACTAAAAAATCTCACCATAGATTATAAGTATCCATGGGGATTACATTGAAGCAACGTACATGTCAACTGATCACAATCATGAGAACACCAATACTCTCCTTTCTATTACACGTACCATCAAATCCATTCTTGTACCTAATGACTTGGTTCGTCGAACCCCGTTCATGAGCTTGAGTTGCGGTCCATGGACTTGGACTTGTCTAGGATGGACCACATCACTTGAACATCTTCATAAGTGCAAGCCATCACCTCCCCTTGGAGCTTCATTCCATTGAGGTCATGCCCTGCAAAACTTAATTGCTTAAGTTAATATTGGTCCTAATGTTAAGTCATTAGTGTCCCTTTACGATATTATTCGATATATACAAATTAGAACTTTCTAAAATATTCCTTAAAACCATATATATAGAATGTCTTAATTAACTAAGGAAAATAGATTCAAAATATACATAAAGTAGACGGGGGAAAAGGAGAGTGCTGAGACCAAAGATCAGAAAATGAAAGAAAAAAGACTAAATTTAGATTTCTAAATTAAGGTGTCGTATTGCTTCTAAATGGGCGTCTGATTCAGTGCATGGCAACATTGTCATCTTTGAGTTTATTCTGGAAGTCTTTCTCATTATGTTAATTGAAAAGATTAGAAGCTACATTTCAGGATATTATTGTACAATAAGAACACTAGCCCCAACAAGTACTTACAGATTATAATAAAATTTTCTGCATTACAGCTGACATCTCTCCTAGTAACTTTTTTTTACATTACTTTTGAAAGATAAACGTACAGATGATGAAGCTAGAAAAGGAAAATTAAGGCGATAATTAATATGAAAACATAAATAAATAAAATATTTCCAAATTAGAAAATATATACCTGGTTGAGGCTTCTTGTCTCTTGGTGGGTTGAAGATGGTGCCAACTTTTTTGAAGGGGGTGGTGATGGTGCGAACCCAAGAACCCATGAGCAAATAGAACTCAAAACTTTCTTGGTATATGTTTTTATTTTTCAATTAGTTGAATCCATGCATTCATCTCCTAGGGGAGTATATATAGAATGTGAAGGAGTTGGTGAATAAATGAGAAGAGATATAGGAGGAGGCAAGATCCGTGAGATGAGGCTCCCTATAACAGTACAAGTTGGAAGCTCACATGCACCAAAATTATTCACAAGTGATATCCAACACACAAAAATGCTCTCTGCCTCCCTGTTGCCCTCATGCCTTGTAACAAAATATGTGTATTATAGACAAGAAGCATAATAATAATATTTTTTCTTGTTAATTTGGGTCATAATGTTATAGTCTATTGGCCAAACTGTGGCTATTACAGGCTCAATAGCATATTAATGTATGTTGTTTGATTTTGTTGGGACTGTAAAATGAATTGACAATTCAATTATATGCATGGGATCGAGTCGATAGTCCCTAGATAATCCACTGCTATTGCTATAGAGAAGTGGTATTTTGTGGTCTCATATGATATCACCATTTATAGCATTTAGATAGAGCTAGCCCTGATATTTTGTTGTCTCTGTTCCTATCACAACTTTCGAGTTTTACTAAATAGTGATGTTCTTTGACATAGTACTATTAAAGTAAAACAAGTTGAAATATTTTTTTATATATACTTCTATTTAAAATGGATTATAAAATAAAATATTAATTCGTGAGTCTAGATTTCAGCCTATTAAAAAAACACTCGACTCTCACAATGACAGAGAGTAAGAAAATTAAGGAGAGCAAAGTGGATTAAAATTTCTACGTCTTGCATGGATATAAGCTGAAAACTATGATATGTAGAGATAAAGAGTTCCTTTGATGTCAAGATAGATACATGTTATAAAAATTAAAAATAAAAAGTGAAGACTTTATGCTAAGATACTGATTTTTGGAATCATAAGTTTTCTCGAAATCAATGAACGTAAAGTCGACTCTTGGCAAGCTTGCTTACGTTTATCTCTAGATTATCCTACAATTAACGTTCAAGACATGGGAGTTGGAGGCTCATTAATTAATGTTTAGAAGATGCTTTTCGTCATTGAACTTTGTTTATCCTCAAATGATTGAGATTAACTTAATGTTCGTACTTCAAGAAAGAAAGGATTTCCCACGTGAGATGTTTGTGAATTTGAGAAGGATTTCGTGCAACTTGGAGCTACTCAAGTACTAAACCAACCACACAAGTTAGGTGTGAAGCCTAAAAAGGCTGTAGTAACTATTGTATTAATTAAGGACTTTATCTGATCTCTTGTTATTTTGTTCAAATTTAAAAGAAATTATGAGAATTTTATGAGTCAAAAAATTTAAAAAAAAATAAAGATATTCAAAGCTTCCATAGTGTTGATTCCTTGTTGCCATTTTCTATCGTAAAAGTTTTCTTTAAGATCAGTTGGCAACTCTCCCCCACACCAGTTTCGACATATATAAACTAATTTAATTTGGAGTAGATGGAGATGGACTAAAACAAAACCAGTTTAATTAAGGGGAAAATTAACCTTAACCGATTTTAAGTCATTGTTTTTTCCCCCCTCCAAACTACGACGAGAACTTAAACTAATTAGAGTTGCCAGACAGGCTCTTAGTAATAATATTGATTTCATTGATTTTCTCTGCAGGCCGGTAAATTCGCTCTAAAACTCCTTCGCTCAGCTCTCATCTTTTATGTATTTACGACAAAGGGGAAGTGCTTCTCAAATTGATGTATTTGCCGGCCCTTATCATTTCATTTTAACCAAATTAAATAAGAAGAAGCAGGAATAAAAAAAATCATAAAAAGAAGGGAAACACCAGAAAATGATTTTTGTCATATGTAGTAGACACCTAAATGATCTTCATATTCCTAAATTAGTGCCTGTTATGCTGTTTTAAATAACACCTGCATTTTTTTAAAACCCCAAACTCTACAAACTTTTTCTTAATAACTGTTGAAAATGGGTGTAGACTCATACCTGTCAGCGGCGAACTCGAGATCGACGGCGAGGTCCAGCTCAGGCGAGCTCGCGACTGATTGCATGTGAGCTTGAAGAAGACCCGCAGGCGAGCTTCACTCAGGCGAGGATGGAGCAGACGAGGTCGAGACCCTCTGCAGGCGAGGTTGAAGCTACAGGCGGGGTTTGGCGACCTACAGGCGAGCTTAGAGTTGGGGCGAAGGCGAGGTTCGGTTGGCGAATCACAAGCGAGCTTTGAGCAGGCGAACTCGAGCGTTTTGAGGACCTCGCCTGCTACGGAGAGAAATCTCGTCTGCGCGTTGGGTTGGATCCAGCTGGATCCCACTCGTTTTTGGCCATAGGGTTTCCCTATTTAAGGGAAACTATGTGCACGAGAAATTGTGGAGAATCTCGAGCGAATTCTGAGATCAGAGCTCGGCGGCGGCCTTGAGAGCGTTTCTCCCCAGCGATTCTTCGAACACGAGATTTGCTGTTGAAAATCTCGGTCATTTATTTGTGAAGTCCTGTAGCGATTTATTAGAGAGAGAGGAGACTTTCCAAGTTGGAAAATCTCAAGTCCTTATTTGAACAACAGAGAGTTTTCTATTGGTTCTTCTATTGAGAGATCTCAAGTTGAGATCTACTCTTAAACAAGCTTTGTAATCTTCTTTAATATAAAGAAAATTATTGTGTGGCTCCTGAGGACGTAGGCAAATTGCCGAACCTCGTTAAAACTCAGTGTTCTCTGTTCTTGCTATTTTTAATTTGTTGTGATTTTTTTCTATTGCTTAACACAAGATCCGATAGGCCAAATTCCATAGAGGGTTCATATTTGACAGGTGGTCGAATAGCTAAGGAGCAACTGTACTAACGTTTAGTAGCTTGAATTCCCAATAACGGGTATCAGAACGTATCTGATTTCCTAACAATTGGTATCAGAGCCATTGTTCAGATCTGTGTGTATAAGAAATGACAGAAGAAGACAAATCTTAAATTGAGAAGTTTGACGGATCATACTTCGCCTACTGGAAATCACAGATGAAGGGCTATCTGTACCAGAAGGACCTTTACCATCCGTTGATGGGTAAAGCTAAAGGAAAGAAGAAAGAGGAATCTGACGAGGACTGTGAAATATTGGATCGAAAAGCCCTGGGGCAGGTCCGATTAGCCCTCGTAAAATCTGTAGCACACAATATATTAAAGGAGAAGACGATGGTGGGGCTTATGGAAGCGCTTGCAACGATGTACGAGTAACCGTCAACTGCAAATAAGGTACATCTCGTCAAAATGCTATTCAACCTCAAGATGGCAGAAGGATGTTCCTTCACGATGTATCTTAGCGAGTTCAACATGATTGTTGATCAACTCATCTCAGTCGACATCACGTTTGATGACGAAGTGCATACCCTACTGATACTATCATAGTTGTCGGATAGTTGGGCGGGTTGTGTGACCGCAATCAGCAACTCGATGGGGAAGGAGAAGTTGAAGCTAAATGAGGTGGTAGCTATGATCCTATCCGAGGAGGTTAGAAGAAAATCGAATGAATCAGAAGGTTCAGATTCAGCCCTAAGACTCGAGCAGAGAGGTAGAAGATATAATAGGGGGATCCAAAATAGGAATTGATCAAAGTCGAAGAAGAAGAGGTCGAACTCGAAGGTAAGACCTATCAAAGAAAAATGTTAGAACTGCGGCCAAGAGGGTCACATGTCTTCTATTTGTAAAGCATCAAAGAAGGACAAAAATGAGCAGGAGGCTCATATTGTGCAAGATGCATTGATTCTCGCTATGGATAGCGATTCTGATTCATGAGTCATTGATTCGAGAGCCTCTTTCCACGCTACTGCTAATAGAAGGCTATTTTAGAACTATGTAGCAGGGGACTTTGGGAAAGTATACTTGGAGGATAATGAACCCTGTAGTGTCATTTGAAGAGGCGATGTGCAAATACAGTTGAAGGGTTCCAAGTGGTCTCTGAAGAATGTCAGACACGTACTGAAGTTGAAGAGGAATCTTATTTCGGTTGGTCAGCTTGGAGCAGAAGGTTATGTTACAACATTCACTAGAGATTCATGAAAAATCTCTAATAGTACAATGGTGGTTGCCCGTGGCAACAAGACCGGTACCCTCTACCTAACTTCACATGCGAGTGACACCCTCGCAATTGTAGCCGACAAGGAGAGTGCAGATTTGTAGCACAGTAGGCTGGAATACATGAGTGAGAAGGGTATGAAGATTCTACACTCAGAAGGAAAGCTAACAGGCATTGATTCGGTGGAAGTTGGTGTTTGTGAAGACTGCATCTTCAGGAAGCAGAAGAGAGTTAGTTTTCTGAACGGTGGAAGACCACCTAAAGCTCACAAGGTAGAACTTGTTCATACAGATGTATGGGGTCCAGCTAGCGTGTCTTCTCTTGGCGGAGAATGAGACAGATCTGAAAGTAAAGTGTCTGAGATCAGACAATGGTGAAGAATATGAACTGGAGAATGAGACAGAGGTGTTCAACATCTTCAAGAAGTGAAAAGCCATGGTCTACATGTAGGTCTACCAAAAACTTTTTGGGTGAACGCGGTGCATACAGCAGCGTACTTGATAAATCACGGGCCATCAGTTTTATTGAACTTTGAGATTCTTGAAGAGGTTTGGAGTGGTAAGAAAGTTAATCTCTCACACTTGAGAGTCTTTGGTTGTGTGGAATATATCCATATCAGTGTTCATGTTAGGGACAAGCTCGAAGCTAAGTCACTGAAGTGTACATTCATTGGGTACGGCATTGATGAGTTTGGGTATCGTCTTTGGGATGAGAAGAACAGGAAGATCATCAGGAGCTGAGACGTCATATTCAATGAGGAAATGATGTACAAGGACAGGGACAATGTCAAAGTTGGCCAAAGTAGTGGGAGCAGCACTACGGATGTGGGTGCATCCGAGTATATGGATTTGGAGGAACTTTCAGATAGGGAAGACGATGTCAATTCTGACCGAAGAATAGAGGAGACTCCAGGTGCAGAACCGACTACCCAGGGCGATGAGCCTAGGAGGTCATCCAGGGTATCCAAACCGAATCACAGGTATCTCTCGTCACTAGACTACCTACTTTTGATAGATAGCGGAGAACCAGAATGCTATGAGGAGGCTATGCAAGTGAGCGAATCTCAGTAGTTGGAGCATGCAATGCAAGAAGAGATGGATTCTCTCCACTCGAACGAGAAGAGATGAGAGTTAGCTCAGCTACCTGCACAGAAGAATGCCTTATATAACAAGTGGATTTATCGGGTCAAGCAGGAGAGTGATGAAAGGAAGAGATACAAGGCCAGATTAGTCGTGAAGGGATTCCAACAGCGAGAAGGATTGGATTATACAGAGATATTTTTTTCCCGTTGTGAAGCTCACAACTATCAGGGTGGTGTTGAGCTTGGTAGCTGCTGAAAATCTCTACATTGAGCAGTTAGATGTGAAGATTGCATTTCTGCATGGTGACTTGAATGAAGAAATCTATATGAAGCAATATGTTGGCTTCATTGAGGAAGGAAAGGAAGAGATGGTGTGTAGGCTAAAGAAGAGCTTATACAGATTGAAACAAGCTCCACGACAGTGGTATAAGAAGTTTGATAACTTCATGCAGAGTAATAGCTATGACAGATGCAACTCAGATCATTGCTGCTACTTCAAGAGGTTTGAGTCCAGCTATATCGTGTTATTGTTGTACGTTAATGACATGTTAGTCACAGGACCGTGTTTATAGAAGATAAACAAGCTGAAGAAGCAGTTAGCAAAGGAGTTTGCCATGAAGGATCTGGGTACAGTGAAGCAGATTCTTAGGATGCGGATCAGTCGGGATGCGGCTGAGGGGATGTTGAAGTTGAGTCAGTCCGAATACAATGAGAAAGTACTTCAGAGATTCAACATGCAGAATGCTAAGGTCGTTAGCACACCCCTTGGAAGCCAGTTCAAGTTATCTGGTAAGCAATCGTCCAAGACTGATGCAGAGAAGGAGCACATGAGGAAGGTTCCCTATTCATCAGCCATTGGTAGTCTGATGTACACAATGGTTTGCACGAGGTCGGATATTGTCCATGCAGTGGGAGTTGTGAGCAGGTTTGCAAGCAACCTAGGGAAGCAACATTGGGAGGCCGTGAAGTGGATATTACGATATCTGAGAGGAACTACGAATATGTCATTGTATTTCGAGAGAAAGGAGTTGGTACTATAAGGAAATGTGGATGCGGACTTCGTCGGTGATCATGATACGAGGCGAGCACCACGAGGTATGTTTATACCTTAGGGTCGACAGCAATGAGCTGGGTCTCACATTTGCAGAAGATTGTAATATTATCCACAACTAAGGCAGAGTATGTCACAATGACCGATGCGAGCAAGGAGATGCTTTGATTAACCGGGTGCTTGGAAGAGTTGGGTCTGAAGCGGGGGAATGAAGTTCTTTATTGTGATAGCCAGAGTGCTATACACCTTGCCAAAAACCCAGTATTTCATGCCAAAATGAAGCACATCGAGTTACGTTACCACTTCATACACTCGATGATTAAGGACGGGAAGTTACAGTTGGAGAAGATTTTGGGGAGCCAAAATCCTAAAGATATGTTGACTAAGGCAGGCACCATTCAGAAACTAGACTTGTACGTAACTTCAGTTGGCCTTCATATGTAGGAGATGAGGGAGGAGCCACATGATGAGAAGATACTTGTTAAGAGAGCCTGCTGACGACGGTTTGATCTCCAAGTGGGGGATTATTAAAAATAGGTGTAGACCCATACCTGTCAGCGGCGAACTCAAGATCGACGGCAAGGTCCAGTTCAGGAGAGCTCACGGCTGATTGTATGTGAGCTCGAAGAAGACCAGCAGGCGAGCTTCACACAGGCGAGGATGGAGCAGGCGAGGTCGAGACCCTCTGCAGGCGAGGTTGAAGCTGCAGGCAGGGTTTGGCGACCTAAAGGCGAGCTTGGAGTTGGGGGGAAGGCGGGGTTCGGTTGGCGAATCACAGGCGAGATTTGAGCAAGCGAGCTTTGAGCAGATGAACCCGAGCGTTTTGAGGACCTCGCCTGCTGCGGAGAGAAAGGTCACCTGCGCGTTGGGTTGGATCCAGCTGGATCCCACTCGTTTTTGGCCCTAGGGTTTCCCTATTTAAGGAAAACCATGTGCACGAGAAATTGTGGAGAATCTCGAGTGAATTCTGAGATCAAAGCTCGGCGACGACCTTGGGAGCGTTTCTCCCCAGCGATTCTTCAAACACGAGATTTGATGTTGAAAATCTCGGTCATTTATTTGTGAAGTTCTGTAGCGATTTATTAGAGAGAGAGAGAGAGGAGACTTTCCAAGTTGGAAAATCTCAAGCCCTTATTTGAACAACAGAGAGTTTTCTGTTGGTTCTTCTCTTGAGAGATCTCAAGTTGAGATCTGCTCTTATACAAGCTTTGTAATCTTTTTTAATATAAAGAAAATTATTTGTGTGGCTCCCGAGGACGTAGGCAAATTGCCGAACCTCGTTAAAACTCGGTGTTCTCTGTTCTTGCTATTTTTGATTTGTTGTGATTTCTTTTTTTCATTGCTTAACACAAGATCCGGTAGGCCAAATTCCGTAGAGGGTTCATATTTGACAGGTGGTCGAATAGCTAAGGAGCAGTTGTACCAACGTTTGGTAGCTTGAATCCCCAACAACAGGTATCAGAACGTATCTGATTTCCAAACAATAACATCCCTATTCCGAACATTACATGCATGGAGATTTTGGGGTCTAACATGACAAAAATCTAAAAGTTAAACACAAGTCCTAAGCATTATTGAATAACACAATCATCGTATATATATAATAAACAACACTTATAAGTACGTCACTAGAACGAAAACCATGGTGCACTAATTGTATTCAGCCTTCATCTTCTGATGAAATACGTTAATGAAGTCCTTGGCTTTCCGATCAATATCTTGCTCAGCATACCAATGCCGGCCTCGGTCCTCGTCGCTCGGCCAAACTTTCCTCGGCATACTGGTGTCTCCTCCGGCCGCTTCAACCGTAGAGCTCCTCTTCTTGGCACCAAAGAAAGAGAAGAATGATGATCCTTTTCCAGCCATCTTTCAAAATATTTTACCCTCTTGTGTTTCTTTAATGATCAGGAAAA
Source organism: Asparagus officinalis (assembly GCF_001876935.1). Taxonomy (NCBI): domain Eukaryota; kingdom Viridiplantae; phylum Streptophyta; class Magnoliopsida; order Asparagales; family Asparagaceae; genus Asparagus; species Asparagus officinalis. The sequence goes on along the minus strand of NC_033798.1, from coordinate 4,787,409 downwards.
ACTTTGTGTTTGCTTGTAGGTTGCATGAGTACGATTTGGCTATTTTATAGAGACAAAAGATTGAGTAATTTGATGAACGTCCGTGTCTGGTTACTTTTTGACTGTGGACCAAGGCCTTGGCGATGTGGCCAAACTTGCAACTTCACTTGACTAGGAAATTACTACAAGATGTCTTGCTTTCAGTACCAGTATAATCTTAATGGAGAATATTCTTACTTTTTTCACATATTATTAATTAAGGCCGCAAAAGGTATAGTCGCTAATGTCGGTTTTGATTTGTTGGACCAAGTCAATATAGTAGTTTGTTTTAAGAATAAATGAAAATGAGGTTATGTAATCTTATACATGTTATTATTTTAAAAAAAAAGGAAAATGTAGACTATTATTTTCCTTTTTTAAATGATCAAATATGTAAGAACAATATTTCCTCTCTCATATATATCGTTTCCAAATGTTTTGAATTACTTATAAACTCGCACCACGAGATCACATCTTGCTGCTCTTCTACTCAAATATAGGGGTGTTATGACTTATAATAACATTTTTTTAGATTAATGAGAGAGCGAAAATGTCGAGACTCAATTAATGTGTACCTAATTAAATGACTATAATTGATGTGAAATCATTATCTACTAATGTGCTCTAAATGTTAATTCAAAATCTTCTATTGTTATAGATATGGATTTTGAAATTGATTCGGGAAGCTTCGTTTTTTAAATTTCCTCACTGTTTCAAAATTTATTATTTCAAAAGAGCTTGCTCTTTTTGTCAATGATTGCTGAAGATTCCTTCTTCTCAATTGGTATTATACCTAATCTAAGACCTGCATGTTATAGTTAAAATAAGCACGTTAAAAATATAAACAGTATCATTTAAGTATCCCATGTACGTAACTTTAGTCTCTTTCTTGATCTTATTTGTAAAGCTAATGATTCTAAATAAGACTAGTATTTTTGACTGAGCTCTTGTTGGTCCTCGTCTAAAGCTTGTCAAAAAAGACTTCATTTTCTCCATAAATCTTTCAATATGTTCTCCTTTTAACTACTAATTCAGTTTAATGTCTGGTCATGTAACGGGAGAAGGAATCACTCTTTTTAGGTATATAATCCTAACTCTATATATATAATTAATTATACCACACGAACCTATGAAGTTTGCTAAATATCATTCAAATCATGCAATATCTTATGTTAGGTGAAGCCTCTGAGTTTCTACTCAAGTTATATTTTCAATTGTGGACGTGCGTTGTGGCCTAACACAAGAGACTTGAAGACTCTAGTGATTAGGGTAGGATGAATATACTTTTTTTTTTTGGGTCAATGAATTTAATTTTTATTCATCAGCCAAGTGAAGAAGTTTTGTACATCAAAAACCAAGTTCTAGCTTAACCTGGTAAACAACAACAGACATTACATCCTCTCTAAAATTTCTTTCATATATATAGGTATGTTATCATTCAGTCCATCACCTTATTCCAAACATCAGCTGAGTATTGGCATTCAAAGAATAAATGCATGTAGTTTCCAACTAATTAGAACACATAACACATTGGTTAGTTTCTAACATTCTTAGTCGACACAGTCTTTCCTGGGTGAGGAGCCTGGAGTGATTAACTAACCAAAGGATGAATGAGTACTTAGGATAATTCAATCGCCCCTAGGTAGTATCCGCCCAGTCTGCTGAGGTGTTAGGCTGAGACAGAGCAATATATATCAAAGTCATCTGAATTTTACCATTGACACAGCAGCCATCCAAAGTGTTCATCATGTTTTCAGTATTGCCAAATTTAGTTGTCATCATACTTCTAACTTTGAGGAGTTGTTTCCACATCCAAGAGTCACTCTCCCTGTGCTGAACTTGCCAAATATTTGAGTGTTGTAGATAGTGACCATGTATCCATTTGATCCAGAGCAAGTCCTTCTTCTGATGGATCATCCAAAGGAGTTTTACAACTGCCGCATTATTCTATGTCTTGACCGAAAAGAGACCTAAACCTCCTTGTTTCTTCCCCAAGCAAACTGTATGCCAGGAGATTAAATGGATTTTTTGATCACATAGGAAAGATGATCAAAGCATGTCAAATTTTTCAAACACTTTAATCGGCAATATGTAGCTACTAACCCAAAAGGTTTGAATCCAAAGTATAACAGATTTGATCAGTTGGATTCTCCCCGCATAGGATAATTTTCTATTTTGCTGCCAACTATGGAATTGATCAGCAATTTTGCTGATTAGATAAGAGCATTCAAGATGAGATATCTTCCTTGTCGTTAATGGCAACCCAAATATTTCATTGGCAAAGTCCCCTCCGTAAAGCCCAGGAATGTGCAAATCTGAACTCTTAAGTTGTCTTCAACTCCACTCATATAGATTGAGCACTTGCCAAGGTTATCTTCCAAGCCCGAGACCTGGCAAAACTCTTGCAAGCATGCATCATTGAACTTAAATCAACCTTTTCAAACAATAACAAATCATCAGCAAAAATCAGGTGTGTTATCTTCAGCCTAGAACACTTCGGATGGAACTTAAACAATCTGTCATCTTTAAGTGAGGATAACCTCCTTGACAAGTATGCCTAATACAAATAGATAGGGAGATAATGGATCTCACTGTCTCAACCCCCTTGCTCCACGGAAGTAGCCATGTAGCACACCATTTAGAGATAAAGAAAATTTTGGAGTGGTGGTACACTCCCAAATCCAACCAATCATAATTTTAGGAAAACCCATGCCCTCTAGCATAGATTTGATGAAGTCCCAATTTATTGTATCAAATACCTTTCTAAGATCCACATTAATGATAGCTCTAGGCGAATTATGCTTCCTTCCATAGTGCTTGATTAGTTCATGGGCTAAAAGGAAATTGCTTGAGATAAGTCTCCCCCTTTGATAAAAGCACTTTGAGCATCATTAATCAAAAAACCCATGATTTTTTGAATCCTATTTGCAATGACCGTTGTAATAATTTTGTAAATTACGTTGCAGCATGTTATAGGCCTGAAGTTTGAAGCTGAATTTGAACTGAGGATTTTTGGCACCAAAGTAATAGAAGTTGTATTCAAGGTACCTATAGGAGCTTACCTGAAGTAAAAAAAACTCCTCAACATCCATAAACAAGTCTTCTTTGATGACATTCCAAGCAGACTTGAAGAAGGAATCACTAAATCTATCCGGACCTGGAGCTTTTCCATCAGGCATTGTAAATACTACTTGTCTAATCTCCTCCCTAGTAACAGGCTTACCCAACTCACAACAATGAATAGAAGAGAGAACTGGCCCTTGTGAGATAACCTCTGGGTTAGGTGTTGTTGTAGAACCTGTGGATCCAAGCAGATTTGTATAGTATTCAACAAACTTAGAGATGATTCCTTGTTGGTCTGTGATCCTGGTACCATTTTTAGAATGTATAGACATCACTCTATTATGGTGTCTCTTATTTTTCATAACATAATGGAAGTATTGAGTGCTTTTGTCCCCATGCAATCCCCAGCTGATGTTGGCTTTTTGTCTGTAAAAGGAGTTTTCACAATCCAGTAAATTTGTGTATTTTCGGATGCTTTCTTTTTCCTTAGAGATCAGATCTGAGTTGAACAAGTCAGAGCTAAGATGAGATTGCACTTCATACAACTCAAATTTAGCTCTAGAAACTTGCTCATGAATGTTCATGAAGTGCCTCTTGTTCAGATCTTTGAGTACAGGTTTAAGGTTTTGGAGCTTGGTGTGTAGCTTGTACATGTTGTAACCTTATACATGTTGATCCCATACTGAGCTGACTACTGACAGGAAATCTGGGTGCTTAGCCCACATAGCAAAAAATTTAAATGGCCTCTTGCCTTCAATTTTTTTATCACTTATTGTTAGTAGACCTGGAGAGTGATCAGAGCAAAGACGCATCAAGTATTTTGTCTGACTTGATGTATATTGGAAAATCCAATCTTCATTCACTAGCATTCTATCTGATCTGCTCCAGATTCTTGTATGTACATCCTGCTTGTTACTCTAAGTGAAAAAGCACCATGTAGGATGAATATTGTTGTGCGCAGCGGAAATTTCGGCAGAGTTTCTGGTGCACAATAAGAGAGAAAGATCGATAAGAATTCTTGTTTCTCAAAGGGAACAAGAATCTGAAAGCCTAATATCCCATCAAAGTGGGATATTTGCTCTTCCTCTCGTCAGCTCTAGGACTGCGCGTCGAGGGATCCTAAAACTATTACAATGGCCACAAACTCAAACAATCAATTTTACGTGGTTCGGCAAACTGCCTACGTCCACGGGGCAAGGAGGAGGATCTACTATTAGAGAGAAAATACAATAGGTTTACAATCTCACAAAATAAACCCTCAAACTAACTCTCTAATCTCTCACAAAAACTCTCTCGAAAGGATGCACAAAACCCAAAAATAGGCCTCTGCCTTTTCTTTTGCACAGCCGCACAGTCCTCTTCTATTTTTCTTGCTTTGTTTTTTTTTTTTCTGCCGAAAAAATCCACTAAGCCGAAAAATCTCTCCTTGCACTGTAGCCGCAAAAGACACCAAGCCGAGAAAACTCCTTTGCACGTCCTCCTTCCGCACCCAATAACCCTAAGGGATTAATAGGTATATATAGGTGATCAATAGGTGATCAATCGGGTGGGCCTTGCTGCACTTCACGCGGAAACAAAATTCCCACAACCAATCACGTGGTCCCCCCCACGTGCTCACAATTCTCCACCTCGGCAAAGTTTTCTCAAAACTGAGCCGACACCGACCAAACCAAATGTCTCACTTGTTGTGTCCAGTACACCATGAAACAATTCACGACAACAGACTCAATCCATAACAAGTCGAGAACCCAAATGAGAATGCAAACACTCTCCAAATGTCAGTATCAACTCACCAAATCGATCTCACCCCCATCAAATAATCCAACCCGGCTGCATCATAAAGACTGCCTACGTATCCTCTTGCCCAAGGAATCAAGCCGAACGTAGTTCACCCAAATGGCCTCCAAAGGCCTCAATCCAATAGAAGAGTTCACAATCCTTCTCCAATATCATCAACTCTGCGGCTGATAGCACCTCCAATGGCCTCAAACACCTCCACCTGAGGTGAACCAATGACCATATCCAAGCTACATTTATCAGCTACACTCGAATCAAAACCCAACTCATCATCTGCATCCGAATCCAAATGACTTCCACGCTGTGTCACCTCAGCTGGAATCCCAACCAATGCAGAATGACCTGGAGTATGTGGGAAAATCCCCACCCAATATGGAGTAGCATCAATCTCCACCCGCTGCGATACCTCTAAGGTCTGTCCAAAACTCTCCACCTGCTGAGAGTCAATTGACTTCCTCATCGAAGCCTCAACCAAAGTGACACTACCAGACCTATCTTCTAATGGAGTTTTACCTCCAATCACAGCAGTTGACAACTCTTTAATAGGATAACCCAAATATGTCGAAGCCTCAGTCCAGAACTTCTTCTGCAAACCATTGCTCGACCACAAACACCGATCCTCCTCCAGCAAGGCACGGTTCTCCAAATTTGTCACCCTATCTAGCTGCCCCAAGATTTCCTTTCCAACGAAGTGTCTCGAAATGCCGTGAGCTCGGCTCCAACACAGAAACAGGTCCATCTTGTACCTCCCACCAGAATGGAGTACCTTCACCTTTCTGTCTATTACACACTTCTTCAATCTGTTGGATACTACTAGGACTTTCTCCAAAGGGGATTTGGTTGCAACCCAAACACGCCTAGAACAGCCACCAACAAAGGAAACCAAACGCCTATTACCTCCCAATGATGCCCCCTTGGAAGGCCCCCAAACATCCACGTGAACTCCTCCAGAACGACCCTTAGCACGGTGAATAGAGGTGCCACACTTCACCTCGGTCTTCTTGCTCACATCAACATGTTCACTGGACTTCAAACTGCAGGTCTTTGCACCCTCTTTCAATCTATGCGAGGAATCAATACTGGAATGGCCAAGCCCCAAATGCCGCAGTCTAGTCGAATCAACAGAAGTCGTCAGCTCTCCACCTGCCACTATACCTCCAGTCAAGTAATACAGGTTATTTCTCCTGACGCCCTTCATCAAAATACGAGAGTCTCTCGCAATCTCGAGAACCATGTCCTCAACACGAACCTTCAGACCCTCTCCAACCAAAGCTCCAATCGAGATCAAGTTCTTCCTCAAAGAAGGAACATATCTCACATCGTTTAACTCTCTAACAGTCCCGTCAAACATCTTTATGCGAATTCTTCCTATCCCAAGGATCTGGCATGCACGGTTATCAGCCATGTACACCACACCACTATCCACCAGCTTCTCAAAACTGGAGAACCATTCCCTTCTAGGGCACACATGATAGGTCGCACCACTATCCAACATCCATTCAGATTCCTCCGAATAGCTATCTGTAGGACTGATAGAAAGCGAATAAATAGAAGAGTCAGAATTATTACCATCCGATACGATGTTTGCTTCTGATGATGGCTGCTTTCCTTTTCCCTTCTGCTTATTCTTTATCCATTCGTCGAGCTTTGGGCAGTCTTTCTTCCAATGACCAGTCTCCTTGCACCAAGCACACTGATCTTTTCCTACTCTAGACTGTGACTTCCAATTCTTTCGGTTTGGACCCTTCCCTCTTGCGACCAACGTCTCCGCTACCGGCTCAACCGAAGCCTCCTTATCCTTCTTTCGAAGCTGATAATTCACAAGTGCAGCAGTGACCTCACTATACGAAAGTGATGCCTTCCCATTAATCAGAGTAAGAACGAAGGTCTCATATTCCTCGTCGGGCAAGGAACTCAACAACAGCAACGCCTTGTCCTCATCTTCAATCTTGACATCCACATTCGCCAAATCCGCAAGAAGCTTTGTGTAGTGGTTCATGTGATCTCTAATGGAGGTTCCCTTCTTCAACTGGAAACGATAAAGTCTCCTCTTCAAATGCAAGCGATTTTCCACACTCTTGGTCAAATACTTGCTTTCGAGAATCTCCCAAATCTTCTTCGCAGAAGTCTCATTCATCACATCATATTTTAGATCTTGAGTCAAACAAGACCTAATCACACCACACGCCGTTCGATTCATCTTCTTCCAAACCTTCTCTTTAATCTCATCTGGCTTGCCATCTAACTCCAAGGTATCCTCCAAATTCTGCGCGTTCAGCGCATCCAAAACCTCGCATCTCCATAATCCAAAGTTGTTTGTGCCATTAAATTTTTCCACATCTATCTTCATAGAATGGATATTCAGACTTTGAATGGTCTTCGCGCCAGAAGCACCGCCCTCGACACCCGAAGCACCTTCTTTCCCCGACATTTTACGCACCAACGAACAAAGAATAGATTCAAAACTAAAAAGATAGAGTCTTTACCAAAAGATCCCACCTTTATCACCAACGAAGTCCTAAACGGGCCTCCAAATTGATCTACTCCTCTAACCAAACCCTAGATCTGGAATCTGAGCTCTGATACCACTTGTTGTGCGCAGCGGAAATTTCGGCAGAGTTTCTGGTGCACAATAAGAGAGAAAGATCGATAAGAATTCTTGTTTCTCAAAGGGAACAAGAATCTGAAAGCCTAATATCCCATCAAAGTGGGATATTTGCTCTTCCTCTCGTCAGCTCTAGGACTGCGCGTCGAGGGATCCTAAAACTATTACAATGGCCACAAACTCAAACAATCAATTTTACGTGGTTCGGCAAACTGCCTACGTCCACGGGGCAAGGAGGAGGATCTACTATTAGAGAGAAAATACAATAGGTTTACAATCTCACAAAATAAACCCTCAAACTAACTCTCTAATCTCTCACAAAAACTCTCTCGAAAGGATGCACAAAACCCAAAAATAGGCCTCTGCCTTTTCTTTTGCACAGCCGCACAGTCCTCTTCTATTTTTCTTGCTTTGTTTTTTTTTTTTCTGCCGAAAAAATCCACTAAGCCGAAAAATCTCTCCTGCACTGTAGCCGCAAAAAGACACCAAGCCGAGAAAACTCCTTTGCACGTCCTCCTTCCGCACCCAATAACCCTAAGGGATTAATAGGTATATATAGGTGATCAATAGGTGATCAATCGGGTGGGCCTTGCTGCACTTCACGCGGAAACAAAATTCCCACAACCAATCACGTGGTCCCCCCCACGTGCTCACAAATATTTGGTCTAAGGCTTCTATGATCTTTTCCTAGATGTTAGCGGATTAACCAATATATATTTCTCTGCCCTTTTACACGAAGGTTATAGTATAAGTCAAGAACATGTGATTTTTCAATATTCAATTCCTTTATTTTACCATTATAAATCATGTGTCGGTATCACCAATACAAGATTTACTAATATATTAAATATGCCATGTTCTCTTTATTCTGGTTTTAATCTTGATTTCATGGTACAAATACCCTTTTGCATGTAAAATGGGTTTAAAATTGGTTTAATTGTAGATAGGCCCTTTTGTTATATATCAACCAATTGTGGATATAAACTTCCCTTTAGCGCTATTATCCGCCCAAAAAAATATTTAAAAAAAACATGTCAAATTTTCGCCTAATAGAAGTTGCCTAAGCTTCACCGCAATAATAAGTAATGATTTGCCCATGCTTAGAATCTGCAATAAAAAAGGACTAATTAACATTAATAATCACATTTTACATGCATTTTTAGAGGTCAAAACCAAAAGTAGCTGAAGGAATTAATGCCTTCGCGTTGCAGTACGTGATATACACTATGCTTAATTTGCTTAACAACAAAAGTTGATGGGGAAAGCAAAACACATCAAATTCTTATTCTAGTTAGATATTACTTTTTTAGAGGAAAAAGGTACACCGAACTTATATCAAGGAATGCAAAATTAATGTCTATTCTGAACTTGAGGCGTGGAAATGACCATATTTAGACTAGATAGTGCAAACTACACTTACCTCGAATTTAAAAGTTTTTTTATTAGTAATAATAGAAATCCTACAAACTATGGGGGAAATAGTCAAAATTACATTATATGTATTATAATATCTACGTATTTCCTGATACATACAAAATAACTATATCATGATAATTGATTGTGTGCTATCGAAAGTGGACACTCTTTTAGAATATTATTAATGAAATGAACCAATATCACTAGATAATATATCGTATATTATTCTCCCACTCGTGCAAAGACACTCGGGGTATGGGGATTAGAATGATGCCGTTGATACTGTGTCTTTGATTTCTTATATAACTTTTAGGGGAATTAGGTAAGGTTAGATGTCTATCATGATCATGAGATTGGGTCTCATCATGATAAAGAGTTTTTTATCGTATTCTAATTAGGAAGTTAGTTTAAGAACAAAGTTTTTGGTTTTCATGTATGTAGTCTTCTATTGTTGGAGGAAAAAAACCAATGAGTAGGAGAGAGTCAATATTCTTGGAATTTAGATTAGCAGAGGGTGCAAACCGGATTCAAGAATAGTGTGTGAGAGGACATTGTTTCGTAGTTTTTATCCGTACAAAAAATTACAATGTTGGGAAAGGATTTCGCAGTCTTCATCTTTTCAAAAAATTATAAAAAGTTGGCTTTGGAGAGAATATTAGAGTTTATTATATATGCGAGATTGAGATATTGATAAAAGACAGTTTAGTGCTTCCTCTTGTAGGTGCTTCACGATACGTAATGGATTTTCTCGTATTATATATATCTCATTGGTTGACCAAACCAATTTAAATTTTGATGTTATTTCTTATTGATTGTGAGTGTTTACATAAAGGACGAACAAATGGTCGATTCCGTCAGTTTTCATTGTTTTCAAGCAAACTGAACCAAACCGAACCGATCTAATACTAGAACCGAACCGCACCACAACTAGTGTTCTAGCTTCGATTCGGTCGGTATTTTTGATTCGGTCTCTCATCTTGAGCGCAGATGCAACGGAAGGAAATGTATAGAAGAGAGAAATCATAATAAAAATTTAAATAGATGGGTGTAATTTGAAATGTCTGAGAAAGAAACGTGAGTTTACTCGGTTGGAAAAGCATGTAACCCGACCCGGTCCGAACTGAGTGTAAAACCGAACCGAATTGCTCAAAAGCGGAAGGTTTCGATCGGTTTAGCCGGTTAAAACCAAAATTTCCTCGTTTAATGGGTTGAAGCCGAACTTTGCTCAGCCCTATGTTAACTGCACATAATGCAGCTTCTAGCCAGTAACTAATGGGCCCAATTCTGATGAGACGACGGCCTACATCCACAAAGACTATACATACACTTGTGAGCCAGTAACAATGGGCCAAATCCTAAAACAAAAGGCCTAATTTTGAGCCCAGCCCATTTACTTGCCATAGTCTTCCATCGTCTGCTGGTTATTCCCGATTCGCCCAAGACGTGATACAGATAAGGGTTCTTCTTTCTATGGGTGCAAATATTTAACAATCCATATCCGCTTGCCAATCATGAATATAGATAGGAATGTAAGTATATCTTGATAAGAATAACTCATATCCATATCCGTTAAAATCGGATACGGATACGAATATATATGCGGATACATTTGTGAATATATATTCAGATAAAACGAAATAATATCCAAAAATATATAGTTCGTATGATAAAAAAAATCATTAATATGTTTGTTATATATGAAAAAGCTAAGATTGGATCTCTTGGTCATCAAAATTAGTCTCAAATTCATTAATTGAATGATTGAAACAATTATAACTGTATGAACAACAATTTATTCAGATATTGATCCGGATATTTCACTACAAAACGATATTCATAACCGTATTCTATTGATTATAGACTTGAGTAACCATACACGTTTCCTAACGCACGCGATTACGGATATACATGTGGTACCAGTATGGCTTTGCAGCCCTAGTTCTTTCTTATTTGTTCTCACTGAACCGATCAAATGCCTTCCAGCAACAAGCTCATTCGATGGAACCCGGACCCAGTCAAACTGCACCAAACCCAAGTTACCCAACCCTACCAATACAAAATCAATCCAAAAATTTGGATCCTAGCCATGTTCATAAATTCAATAAGATACTATGGAGGGGCGACAAAAAAAAGCTTCAAAAAAATGGAACAGCCAATGGAGAAAGAGTCCGTCCCGTATCTACAGAATCCACAACCAAAGCTACAAAACTAAGTAAGCGAAAGTGAACTTCACCTGCCAAGCAATTATTGAACAGCCTTATCCCATATCTTAATCTTCACCAGCCGGTGACCACACCTACCACACCTAAAATGTGAAGGGAAAAAGGAGGCAAAGAATCAAGGTGCTTCTTCAATAAACCATTTCACGCGCACAAGAAAGATGTCTGCTGCGACTCCGCCAACGGCGGCGACGATATCAGAGGCGACAGCAGCCCTCGACCGCCCGCTCAACGCGATTGGCTTTGAGTACGAGCTCATATCGCCGCAAAGAGTCACAGGAAGGCTCAAAGTCACAGAGATATGTTGCCAGGTATATATGAAAGATAAATATATGCTAGCTAGAAACTTTACTCTTCTCCGTACATAGGCTGAGCGCTGTCCCTGATTGTTTTCTATGATTCAGCCTTTTGGCGTGTTGAATGGAGGAGTTTCGGCGATGATGGCAGAATCGGTGGCGAGCTTGGGAGCGTACGTGGCGTCCGGGTTCAGGAGGGTGGCTGGGGCTCAGCTGTCGACGAACCACATCAAGGCGGCTCTCCTGGGGGACCTTGTGCAGGTGGAAGCCCTGCCGATTCAAGTAGGAAAAACTATTCAGGTAACGTGAAAAGTTTCACCGATTTTTTCACTTTGATACCCTAAAGTTTCAATCCCATTGCAGTTTGATACCCCTAGATTTTCTACGATACCCCCATCAACAGCTGCCAATAGAGACATCTGGTTGTTTTTGGATGTCTAGCAGCTGGGTAAAATGGGACCTAAACATAAGACAAATTTAACAGAGAATCTAGTAAAGTCTTGGATGGGGGGTACTAAAGTGAAATTGAGTTTAACCTTTGGAGTATCAAGGTGTTGGAGAAAATACTCTGGGGGTGTCAAAATGGGTCACAATGTGGTACCAAATTAGTGAAAATAAGCCCAAAGTGAATAAATCACCTTCTTCTTTCCTTGTTGCTTGGGTGGATGTGCAGGTGAAAGTGTGGAAGTGGGTGAAAGATTAAAGCAGTTATCAAACCTGTAGTAATCAACTTCGGTGTTGATGGTAACCTAACACCCACTCGACGCCAATTCTTTGGTTGGTCATAGATATTGGCATCAACATCTTTCCTCAGCTAACTGAAAATATCGCAGCTCTAAATTCCATAATGTCCGCTGCTAGGACTAATAAGACCATTTAGGCGTTGGAATAAATTAATTACCTTCCTGATTTGCCCAATTCATAATCTATCAAAAAGACATAAGGGACCACTGTCTTACTTTCATATGCTCCAGTCCAGATGTTCAGGCTAACAATAGGTTAAGAGAGAAAAACACAAAATGCAGAAGTTTGCGCAAAATACAGTCCATAGTCGAAACCGAAACATGCCTCAAAACATTCCATCACCTCCAAAATCATAGCCTAATAATCAAAACAAATGAAAGAACCTTATTTGTGCTATGCATTACTGAGCTCTAAATGGATTTGTAGAAAAATAGAATAGTTACACATAGCGCACCATGGGAATCCAGGATGATATTGTTGTTAGATTTACTCGTCCTAGAAGAAGAAGGTTCACATCGGCAGTCATCGTCACAAAATACCATCCTAACTTTCACAAATATGAACTCTTGTTTAGTTAATGTCAGATCATACAGAGAATGAATAACTAGTGAAAATATTATCTCGTTTGCCGCATTATCAAGGATCAACTGATAGCCATGTTTTCCTTAACTTTCACAGAGAATAGTGCTAGTGAGCTCTGCTCTTCCAAAATCTTGCTATTTGACACTGAGAGCATCAAACTTATTTCATTCACTACAAACGCCTCAAATACGAGACAGATTGGTCCTTCAAACAAACCTGATTGCTATTCTGTTACTATTAAGTACAAGAAAAAATTTCTTAAATTTTCAGTTCTTCTCAACTCCATTCAGGGTATCCCAGACTAAAATACAGGTTCCCCAGCATCTAGTTCTAAGAATCAAGCTTCAAGGCTTTTACAGTTTATATACCTCCGCAAAAGTTTGACTCATCCACCTTAATTTGACTTAAACTATGGACAATTCGAGCCAGATAAAATATTAACCACTGAAGACCTTTGAATAGTAAAAAATAAATAAATAAGAAAAGATTGTCTTCATTAACATAATATTTCTATCGCATTGGGTTATTTACAGAAGATATATGCTTAAGTTACCAACATATAGTATAGTTAATCAAATTGTTTCTCCGGGTATCCAAAGGTACGGCTCTACCTCACAAATGTTACTTTATGGCAACTTTATATTCCATTTAGTGCTTAATTTCGAAACATATAGTTACTTAGCTAACATGATGATGGCATGACCTATAAAGGTATGGGAGGTGCAGCTGTGGAAGATGAATCCTTCAGCGAAAAAAATACTGCTCTCAACATCAAAGATTACTTTAGTATCAAATCTTCCAGCATCAGATGACATGAAAGGCTATGAAGAAATTGTCAGAAAATATGCGAAGCTTTGACGCTTGCAGCTTACCATGCTCTCTTCTCTCGTTTATGGGCACAGTCCTAACTTATTATCGTACAGAAAGGATTGGTTTTTTTTTTTTTTTTTTGAGTGAGAACATTTAAACAGCATACACTCATGTATAAAGTTTCAATCTTAATACATATTGGCCCCTTGAAGTGCAATGGTATTATCTTTATTTGTACTTGAGAGAATGATGTTCAGCTATTTCATTCATTCACTCACTGCAAAGTAACGATATATCTACTATGCATTTATTCTTAGATAAGCCCCTCAATAACACTACTATGCATTTACTCTCAGATAAATCCCTCTGTACTATCACCCAATTATGGATAGACCGCCTCTAGTTCTATTGTTGCAGAAAGACCCCTAAGTGAAATTTTTTTTACTATTACAGGAAGTTTATTTTTCAAAGAAGATTTTTCCGTCTCTGACGGTAATAAGACTTATCAAAGTTTCACTCAGAAGGCCTATGTGCAGCTCCTTGATTTATGTTGTCCACTGGAGGTAAATGCAGGTCCTGAAGCCTCTACTTTGGAGCTCTTCCTTAATCAAGGAGAATTTTGAAAGGTTACCCTTAGCCTGCACAAGGATGAATTGGATGATTAGTAAGGGAGGTTTCTCCACCCACCAAATATTCTTGATATTTTCCATGGACAAATTTTCAAAACAGTCCTGTTTGGACATTTAATCTTAAAAAACGATCTATTTTGAATTTATTTGCAAAAAACGACCTGGTTTCAGCGTCAGGGCTGAAACCAGGTCGGTTTTTGCAAAAAAACAGTCGAAACTTCACGGGACTTCAAGTCCCGTGAAGTTTAGTCACAAGTTAGTGAAGCTTCTAAACTTCACGGGACTTCAAGTCCCGTGAAGTTTCAAAAATTCATAAATGCCCAAACTCCACGAGACGTAATCTTCGGAAGAACTTCACCGAATTTAAAAAAAATTGTTAACACTGCATCCCTCTCTCTCTCTTATTATTCACTCATTTATCCTCCCTTTTCATTTCATAAATCTCTCAATTTCGAAGGGGGGAGAGAGAGAGAGAGAGAGAGAGAGAGAGAGATCTCACTCCATCCGTCGCCACGATGATCACTTCGAGCAAGCTCAAATCCGTCGATTTCTACAGGTTCGATCCAATCTTCCCTCTCAGATCTCAATTCCCCCTCTTAATCCATCACCAGCTGATCGATTCCGCTCTCTCGAGATCCTAGGTTTTTTAATTTTTACACAAACTTTTGTAATTTTGTCGCTATTACAGTTTACTTTAATATGCGCGTTCGGGATCTGTACTTTGATTAATTTATTATGAAGAACTCCTCGTTCCCCTTCATCTCCCTCCCCAAAACAGCAGCAGATCCATTGAATCTGGGGAAGAAGAAGAATGAAGGAAGATGTGCAGGCCTGGCCTTCTCTCCGTTTCATTAATTCCCTAGGAATTAATTAATTGGGGGAAAGAGAGAGAGGATTGGACAGTGAGTCAGTGACTCAAAGCTCTTCAGCTGTGAGAGGACAACATTTTTCTGATTTAGGGAGGGTGAGAAGGGGAATGGGGGAGTGAGCGGAATGGGGTGGGAACTGCACGTAACTTCAGCTTTGAAACTCCACGGGACTTGAAGTCCCGTGAAGTTTCGGAACTTTTTTTGCAAAAACCGACCTGGTTTCAGCCCTGACGCTGAAACCAGATCGGTTTTTACAAATAAATTCAAAATGGGTCGTTTTTTCAGATTAAATGTCCAAATAGGACTGTTTTGAAAATTTGTCCTATTTTCCATCTTGTTTCCTCAACTACAAATTGGCACCAGCCAATGATGCATTAGGCATGTGTTTGAGGTCCTGTGTCTATAATAGACTAGGAAGATATGTATTTCAATGGAAAATGGAAGGGTTTAAGAACTTTTATCCATTTATCAGGAGGTTACGAAATATAAACAGTAATTCAAAAATGCAAGAAATGATATGTCTCTGTATCTAGGAGGGCTTGAACATTCCATCGATTAATTGGTTTCAAACTCACACAGCATTTAAAATGGATAGTGCTAAATACTACAAATCCTACACTGCATTTCTAATACAAGAAAGAAAAGTGCAGGATCCTTCGATGACTCGTAAAGTTTGGTAGTAATTTAGTATGAATGACCCTACAATTTTGTTTTTTATAGCACAAAAATTGGAACGTGTATAGTTATCACTACTCTTTTAAGTCACTCTCAATAGTTTAGAGACAGACATGGATGTTCTTGATTGGATCAACTAGATTCATATACATTTCTCTGAAAAAGGAGAGCAGTGGTAATAAGAAAGATAAGATATCAAACAAAACTAGTTTGTACTATTCTCTTGAACATGGATATCTTCATAATAACCTCTCAAGTCCTTTAATTGGCATCAAATTAGTCCTCATAATTATATTAAACTACCAATACTTGGAATATTCGACGTATTCTAACTTGAGAACATTCCTCCAGTACAACAAAACCACCAAAGAAGAATTCTCATAAAAACCCTGACCTATTTTCCCTCTTAAAATCTCGTACTCTCCATTCACTGAGAAGAATCATGGTAGGTGACTGTTCAAGACTAACAGATAAGAGATAACTGATGGAGAAGGAAAATGGTCTCACAACATTCTTAGTTAAATTTAATGGAATATTTGGAATATTTTGAGTACAAGTGGTTTAATTTATCTAGAACGGACCAAATAAAATGAGGCTTAAATGACTTGAGGACCAGTATAGAAATACAGAAAGCTGAAGGACCTATATGAAACTAAGGTTAATATGAGGGACTATTATAAAAAAACCCTAAAAATAAAATAGTAATGACAGAAAGTAGGAAAGTGAAATGCAAGAAGTTGTGTGTGAATTTTGATGAATGGTGGCGGAGGATAACTAGTGTATTAGCAACAATATGAGACGCATAAAAATATCAATTGCACCAAGCAAAGTAATAAACATCAAAGACGATGTAAATAGATGCAAAAGACCAAGGAAAAGAAAGGCAGTTCAGTGGCAAATATCTTTGATAAACACAAGATCCTGAAAAAGAAATTTTTTTAAAACTCAGACGTGGGATGTAATATATGAATGTATAAATGAACAACCTTATGAAAGGTAGATATGCATGCGCGTGTCTATGTTAATCAAAGTAAAGATAGTAGACTATAAACCTTTACATCTATATAACTTATTATTTACAAATGCAAGGTACGTGTAACACCTGGAAAATGCCATAAGTTCTTAGGGTAAAAAACATGAAACCAACGTTTTGAGGGTAAAGGTGATGATAAACATAACAAGGTTTTAAATATTAGCCGATAATCCGATATTATCCCCGAGTTATTGGTTTTGGGAGCTTTCCGATAAGATATGTTGGAATTTAAATCGATTATCATTTTTTAGGGTTTATCGATGATAATGAGGCGATAAAGGTGATTATCGGCTGATATTAACAGCTCTAAAAATCAAAATTATCAGGCCACACTATTGGGTTGTGATTTTGGGTAATGGGCAATTTTTGAGTGAACTTAAAACCTGACTCCACCCGTTCTTTACAATAAAACTTAAACCTGATTTTGTAGCCCTAATCCTCTGTTCACTCTCCCCTTATTTGTGCGGTTGTGCCCACTGCCCTAATCCTCTGATCTCCGTTCCTCTTCGGACTTAATTGACCTCAACGCTATCGACTTCACCATTTGACGCTGCTCTCTCATCGACGTCAACTACATCAACTCAACGACTTTGACCGACACTAAGCTCTCTCCACGACACTATCATCAACTGATTGACTCGACGGCGTTGACCGACGTCGAGCTCTCCATTGATGCAGAGCTTTCTCCATCCATCGACGTCGAGCTCTCCATCAACGCCATCATCAACTGTGACTTTGACAGTTCGACTTGAACTCTCTATCGACACCACGCCCTCAACACAACTTCTGAAGTTGTAGCAATAGGTAATATTCACTATTCAGTTAGTTTTTTCCTCTGATTATTTAGTGAAGGTTGAGAGAATGAAAGAGGGGAGTATGGTTAGATTACAATTTGGGGTATTATATTATATATATACATCATACGGTCTATCACTCCGATAAATACTACTTATCCCCGATATCCCTGATTTCCGCTATATGATAAGGATTTTGGCCGTCCGATAAATCCTCGATAACCAATATTTAAAACCTTGAAACATAATAGTAAGTGCCATGAAATATTAAAGATATGAACTTCTCTACGGATTAAAAGTTTTAGTATAATATTAACGGTGTACCCTAATTGACAGTTCAAGCAACATTCGTCACAGAAGTACTTCAAAAGTTTGAGGAAACTTGACTAGTATTACCATAGTATGATGTGAATAATGGACAAGCTCAAGATAACAATGCACAAATGAAGAAACATTCAGGAAGATTGACATTGATCATCATCTAGAAGCTGGATTTCTGCTATGGCTAGTTATGAAGGTAAGTGCCTGTTTAGACAATTATGATAGGAGTCAGAAATAATAAATTTACATGTATGTTAAATATCAATAAAGAGTTCCACATGAGATAAGAGGTGAAGTAAAAGGAAAAAGTGTAAATAAGAATCCCACAACTAGGAGATATTTGTATAAATGATGCTCAATTCTCCAATGATGGTAAGGTAATACAGTAACACTCTATGGCCTCATTAGCAACATTTTTATGGTTTCAATTCAATGCCCAGCTATTGACATATTGACACCAAATATCGAAGGGAAGACCAAAGAAAAAAAGATAGATTGCAGTCTACAAAAGTTTATAATAGCCCAAAAGCATTACAATCCTGTCTTCAACTATGAGGCTGATACACATACACTGTCCGATCCTGACACGTCAAGAACGCTTCCATTACATCACTTCACTTAATGAAAGACTTGTATTCCGGGTCAGGGGAATGGACTTTTTTTGGGGGGGATTTCTCCTAGTTTGATGTCACTTCCGTTAGATTTTCAAGGTGAGGACCGATTTTATCAAGTATCAACTGTGGAGGCATATCCATCTTTTACAAATACGAGGGCATTTTCAGAATCCTACAAATTAAGCTCACACAAACCATAGGAGGGTCTTCTTTTGAATATAGTATAGAAGCTTTCCTTAGGGCCCCTTCAATTATGTGATTTTCAAGGGCTTAACCCATGATTTTTGTAAATCTACATTTTTTTGGTCCAATGGCAAATAAATATATTTATTTCAAAATTTATGATTTTCACGGGTCATGACCCACAACTTTCGTCAATTTTCATTCATTCCCACCCAACGGCAATGAAGCATGCATAATTCAAAGTTCAAACCTCACGATATTTTTTATCGTTTTTGTAAGTTTTGACCCAATGACAATTAATTATGCATATTTTAAAAATCACAATTTTTAGAGGCTATAATCACGATTTTCGTCTATTTTCCTTTGTTTTTATCCAATGACAATTAAGTATGGGTACTTCAAAAACTTCATGATCTTCATAGGCTATAACCCATGATTTTTTATTAATTTTTATTTGTTTTGACCCAATGGCAATTAAGTATACGCACTTCAAAATTCACGATTTTTATAGGGCATAATCCACAATCTTCGTCCATTTTTGTTCACTTTGACCGGATGGCAATTAACTATACTTATTTCGAACTTCCCCATATTTTTGGACATTTTCATTTGTTTTGATTGGACGACACTTAATTATCCATATTTCTAAATTCATGATCTACAGTTTTTATTCATTTTCATCGTTTTGACCCAATAGCTATTAAGTATGTGTATTTCAAAATTTGCAATTTCATGGACAATAATTCACGATTATTTTTCTTTTTTGTTAGATTCAACCGAATACAAATATACAATTATGTATGGCACTTGAAAATTCGACGTTTCATGACCACTAGCTCATGATTTTGTTCATTTCAACCCAATGGCAATTGTGAAAGCATATTTCAAATTCATGTTTTCATGGGTTATAACCGATGGCTTTCTTTCATTTTCGTTTCTTTCAACCCAATGACAATTAGGTATGTGAAGTTCAAAATTCACAATTTTTAAGGGTGATAACCCACAATGTTTATCATTTTTCTTTGTTTTGACCTAATGAAAACTAATTGTCCATACTTCAAAGGTCAAAATTTTTGACCCTTTTATTTTGTTTTGACCCATGAATTATGTGTGCTTCAAAATCCATGATTTTCATGGGCTACCCACAATTTTGTCAATTTTTATTCGAGTCAACCTAATGCCAAATAAGTATGCTTACATCACAATTTTTTATTTCATATGTTAGCCTATAATATTTGTTAATTTTCATTTGTTTCAATTCAATGCAAATTAAGTATACACACTTCCAAATTCACAATTTCTATGAGCTATATAATCCACAGCTTTCGTGTGTTTTTTCATTTTGACCAATAAAAATTAAGTATGTGTATTTCAAACTTCATGATATTTTTGAACTTTTTCGTATGTTTTGACCAAGTGATAATTAAATATACATACTTCAAATTTTATAATTTTCATGGACTATATATATAAACCATGATTTTTTTTAATTTTCTTTCGTTTTCACTTAAAGACAACTAAACATGTGTACTTCAAAATTCACGATTTTCATGAGCTAACCCAAGATTTTTGTCCATTTTTGTTTGTTTAAACCTAATAAAAATTATATATGTTACTTCAAAATTCGCGATTTTGGGATATTTGAGTCATGATTTTTTATCCATTTTCGTTTGTCTTGACCCAATAACAAATATATATGTGTATTTCATAATTCACGTTTTCATGGTCTACAAGACTACAACACATAATTTTTTAATTTCGTTTATTTGACCTAACAATAATTAAGTATGCGGAGTTTAAAGTACATACTTTTCATGGGCTACCCTAAAATTATGCCAATTTCATTATTTTTGACCTAATGGCAAATGGGTATGCATATTTCAAACCTCGTGATATTCTTTCCACTTTAATTCATTTTTGTCCAATAACAAATTAATTTTGCGTATTTCAAAGATCACGATTTTCATGGGCTTAACCCATTATTGTTGTCAATTTTTGTTCTTATTGACCCAAGGACAAATAAAAATCTCAAAATTCGTGATTTTCATGAGCTATAACAAACCATTTTGTTAAACTTTGTTTGTTACAACCTAACAACAGTTAAGTATATGAACTTCAAATTTACGATTTTCATGGGCTAGGCCACAAATCAAGTATGAGCAGTTCAAACTTTGCGACATTTTTTTGACCAGTGACGTTCATTTTGATCCAATGACAATTAATAATGCATACTTTAAAATTCACAATTTTCATAGGTACTTACAGTCTATGATATTGTCTTATTTTATACGTTTCAACTCAATGACAAATTAAGTGAACTTCAAAATTAGCGATTTTCATAGGTTAACCCATAATTTTTGTTTATTTTGATTCAATAATAATTAAGTGTATATACTTCAATAGTCAAAATTTTATGAGCTTACATAATTTTGGTTCATTTTTCGTTCATTTTGACCCACTGACAATTAAGTATGCATACTTCAGACTTTGCATATTTATGACCATTTTCACTTTGACCCAATGGAATTCAATTATATGCAGTGTTATCGAGGCGCAAAGCGCAATGCGGGGCGCAAAGGTCCCTTACGCGCACCATGCGCAAAGCGCACAACGAGGCGCGCGCCTCACTAATTGAGGCGCATAACTCAAACTAATATTTGCCAACATCATAAGACAGAAACATATAAACATATTAGTTACCTACATCCAAAATTATGAGAATATCAACTTAAATCATCAAATTATGCTAACTGAATTTTTAAAGTAATAAAAAAGATACAAGAAACATGTATTTAAATCATCAAATTAAGTGATTAACAATTATGAGCATATGTTTATAAATTGTCACATAAAAGACTAAGAAATATAATTAACAAACATGACTGTTCATAATTTTCTAGTTAGTATTCTTAATTGATATTTGCTACTTAGCATGAAAAGATGAAGAATGAATGTAACAATTACATATTTACATGTTTATAATTTGCTAGTTAGCATGCTAATTAGAGAATGAAGTTACAATTAGCAAACAAGTATACTAAATTACTAATTATTGTTTCCTTTTTATAGGTTAAACATGAAAAGATGAAAATAGATTAGCAACTAGTAAGAAAGAGTATATTACATGATATAAATATGTAATTATGTAAATTATTTAAAAAAATAGAAGAAAGAGTATGTTACATAACGCAGGTGTGAGGCGCGCGCGAGGCGCACGCGAGGCGCGAGCGAGGCGCAAGTGAGGCGCACGCGAGGCGCGCGCCTCGCTGCGTGCAGCGCCCCGCCTCACGTGCGGGGCGCATTTCCCCCAGGCCAAAGCGCCCCGCGCCCGGGGCGCGCCCGAGGCGCGCGCCTCAATAAGCCTGATTATATGTATTGCAAATTAACAATTTCATAGGCATGCAACTTTTGTTCATGTTCGTTCGCTTCGGTCCAATGATAATTTATTAAGCGTACTTCAAAATTCGCGATTTCACGAGCTATAAACCCAATATATAGACCATCTTTTTGTAATCCCAATGACAATTATGTCTGGATATTTTAAAATTCATGAATTTCATGATCTAACTCATGATTTTTATCATTTTTTGTTTCGGACAAATAGCAATTATATATAAACTTTCACTTTTTATGGGCTATAATCGATGAATTATGATCGTTTTCATTTGTTTCAACCCAATTGGAATTAAGTATACATAACTCATAATTAATGATTTCATAGGCTATAATCCATAATTTTTGTTAATTTTTTTCTTTTCAGCCTGATGGCAATTAACCATTTCAAACATTTGGACCTAATGTCACTTAATTATGCCTATTCAAAATTCTCACTTCTTATAACTTACGATTTTTGTCCATTTCTTATTCTTTTCAATCCAATGACAGTCAAGTACGTCATTTCAAAACTTGTGATTTTGTGAGCTAACCCACAATTTATTTCCTTTTTTGTTTATTTCCACCCAATGGCAATTATGTATGGTGACTTCAAAAGTCGCAATTTCGTTATCTCTACCTCGCGATTCATTTCAATTCTCATTCATTTTGACCAAAAGGTAATGACATGTGTATTTCTAAATTTGCAATTTCATGGGTTATATTCTTAGTCATTTTTGTTTGTTTCTATCAAATGGCACTCAAGTATGCATAGTTAAAGATTCACAATAGTCACCGGCTATAACCCACGACTTTTGCCACTTTTGTTCTTTAGATACATCAGAATTCGCAGTTTTCATTCGGTATACATGATGTATTTCAAATTTTGTTCATTTCAACCGAATAGCAATTAAGTATGGGTACTTTAAAATTCTAACACATGACTTTTATTAGTTTTGCCCATTTCGATCTTATAATAAGTATACGTACTTCAAAAATCAAGATTTTCATGGGCTAACCAACAATTTTCACCCATTTTATTCATTTAGATCTAGCGGTAATTTATACGAACTTCAAAGTTCGCGATTTTCATGGGCTCCAACGATTTGTTTTAATTTTTATTTGTTTCGATTCAATGTCAAATATTTATGGGTACTTTGAAATCACAATTTTCATGGGCTATAACCTGTGTTACCCCGACACAGCAATTTTGACGTCGTACCCATGTCGAGTGCGGTTTGGGTACGTTTCCACATCCAAACGGAGGGGACACGGGAGCAGCTCATTTCCCATGTGTCGTGGGAAGCTCAGAGATCAAAGACGAGGTTGGGGAAGCATCGACGAATGTCAGGGAAGCTTCGACGAGGTCAGGGAAGCATCGACGAGGGTCGGAGAAGCTTCGACGAGGTCGGGGAAGCTTCGAAGAGGAACAGGGTTTCGGTAACGAGATATTCTCGTGGCGGCGTCAGGAGAGAAATGGGATTTAGGGTTTTCAGTTAAGTTGGGTTTGGGTTTCCCCCTTTTTTTTTTTTTTTTTTTTTTTTTTTTTGAAATAGTTGGGCGGGCCGTTTAAGCGGCCCGCTTAGCTCTTTTTTGATGCTTATGTGGAATATAAAGTCAAAGAGTTTACTTTATAATTTTAAGCAATGAGCTTATTTCTCAATTTGAAATTAAACATAATAAAATTGCTATAGTTAATATAATTGTTAATTTTTAATATATATATATATATATATATATATATATATATATATATATATATAGATAGCGTCCCCGTACCCTACTTTTTACAAATTTGCCATGTCCCGTACCCGTACCTATATCAGTACCCGTGTCCATACTTGTACCCTTACCTATGCAACCTAGACTATAACCCAAAGCTTTTATTACGTTTGGTTCATTATGATCTAATAACATTTAAGTATATATACATAAAAAATCACGATTTTCATAGGCTTTTATCTACAATTTTCGAACATTTTTATTCGACACAATGGTATATTCATCCATAAAACTTTGTGATTTTCATAGGCTATAACCCACAATTCTTGTTAGCTTTCTTTCATTTTGACCCAATGGAGATAAGTACATGTACTTCAAAATTCACAATTTTCATGGCCTATAACTCACATTTTTCATCCATTTTGAGCTAATGACAATTAAGTATACATACTTTAATATTTACGATTTTCATGGGCATCCACAACTTTTCTCAATTTTCATTTATTTCAACCCAATAGCAAATAATTATGAGTATTTCAAAATTAGTGATTATCATGGGATATAACCCATAATTTTTGTTAACAATAGTAATCAAATACGTGCTTCAAAATTCACAATTTTCATAGCTTTATAACCCACAATTTACTTCGTTAATTTTGACCCATGGAAATTATATATGCATTTTCAAGCTGTTTGACTTAGGGTATAACATATGATTTTTGTTAGTTTTCGTTCATTTTGATCCTATGGCAATAAGCATTGATACTTTAAATTTCACAATTTTCATGGGCTATAACCCATTTTTTTGACCATTTTGTTCATTTTAACCTAATGGCAATAAGAATGCGTTCTTCAAATTTTCGCCAGTTTCATGGGCACCCACAAGTGTTGTGGATAACTTTAAATCAAATGATTATGGGTACTTTAAATTCCATCATTTGTATAGGTTATAACCCATAGGTCTTGTTAATTTAAGCTTGTTTCAACTCAATGATAATTAAATGTATGTGCTTTAAAAATTCATGATTTTCATGGCCTTTAAAGTTTAATCTACAATTTTCGTCAATTTCCATTTTGACCTAAGGGCAATTATGTATGAATACTTCAAATTCATAACCTTTTGATCCAATGACACTTAATTATATGTATTTCAAAACTGACATTTTCATAAGCTACTCATAGTTTTTGGCCATTTGTGTTTGTTTCGACCCATAGTTTTTGGCCATTTGTGTTTGTTTCGACCCAATGGCAAGTATATAGGGATACTTCAAAGTTCATGATTTCGTGATCTCTAATTCATGATTTCTTCGATCCAATGCAATTAAGTATGCTGAATTTACAATGCACAATTTTTGTTTCAATCCAATGCAATTAAGTATGCAGAATTTGAAATGCACGGTTTTTATGGTTATAACCCGTGACTTTTCACTTGCAATTATTTTGAATTATGTTTCTTAGGTGCTATATATTGTAATTAAAAGCAAGAGTAGCAATATCTGATGCCACATCTTGCCACCAAATTACATAGTTAGCTTATAAATTCATCAAATCCTACTCCTAAGGTTTACTTTTCTCTCAACTTTCAGAGATGTGGTTTATACTAAACTAGTATGAGCCCCCAACTCATAGTTCATGGAAAATTGACAGATAGATTTTCCGTACTCAGTCCCTTCTTATCAAAACAAATATGCATTAAGCTGTGACGTTCTGCTATCAACTTCTCTCCTGAAATCATATCATAAGAAAACTAGTGTCTTGTTAATTTTTGATGCAGAGTGCCTTGTTAATTAGTAATACATCTCTTTATCAACTTTTGTTGCTTCAGTTCACCCCATGATGAATAAAACTTCCTGTTAAAAATGTCAATGGAAAACGATATTGTATAAGCTGCATTATGAGAATAGAGGCTGGTTTTAGTTTGCACAAGAGATAGTCATATGAAAAAGAACAAAGGCAACAGAGCAAGAGAATAACAATAAATCAAAGAGGCTTATTGTTAGGAAACAACATAAAGTAAAGAAGCCACAATATAGATCATTAGAGTCCAAACGAAAAAGGATATCAGGACACATGAAGTAACCACAAATATTTTGCCGATAAATCATACATATTACATACATATATACCCAAACGAGAACCAATGCAAAACACGGAAAGAGCAATACCTCATATAGTAGACACCTAAATATATAGGTCAGTTTATAATGAGATCAAATTCTTCCTCCATGAGATCTTCGTTTACTTGCTCGAATTTTCTCTCCAGACTGACTTCCAGATATTCTTTGCCTTTCACATTTTAAAGAAGAAAGAAGAGTAAATCATTATATGTAACTGAAGCAATCCAGACGCTGAACAGAGAAATAGTACCTCAGGTATTTAAGCTGGCTGGTCAAATCATTAATCTCCAAGCTCGAAAGCTTTAACGAAGATAAAGTTCCAGGTACTTCTTCTGAAACTACCTTTTTCAGTTTGTCCATAGAAATAGCTAACTTTCTAAATGCCTGACACAGAACCATAAGCATCAGTGCAAAGTAAAGCAGCATTACAACTAAACAGAAAGAGACATGTAACCCGAGAATTTTCTCACATTTAGAGCAGGAAGAGAGACAAGTGCCACTGAGATAAATGATCCCATTGCCTGCAAGAAAAATCCATATAAATAAAATGAGCATCCAATTATTTAGCTATTATATACAACAAATTTGATTCGAGAAGAAGACCAGATCAATCATAGAAGTAACAGAGCTAGGATACTGGGAAAGAAAATGAGAATAGCCACAAAAACAGACAGTTTAATTTATTTAGATGGAGAAGGAAAGGATGGTTTAATTTAAGTCGACATTTGTTCTTAAATATATGAGGTCATTTTCGGGCCTTCAATTAATATAAATAGGCAATAAGAAAGATACAGCACATATTTACTTTATAAAGTTAAAAAACCAACAATCATGCATAAGAACATCACTTAAGCCTGCAACTGAGACATGATTAGCATAGGTACTTAATAAATCGATCAAGTATCACATGACATGGACCGAAGCACAAAATAATAGATGAGGCACTAATGCCGCACAGGTGATTCAACCACAGTTCTATTTGAATGATGAAAATTAGAAGGACAAAATGACCATTTCCCCCTTAAAGTATTGATGAACTCTCAAGTTGTCCCCCTAAAGTATCAATTTACCTATTTTCCCCTTAAACTATGTATATATGCCCATTGCGATCATTTCGTGAGTCTAAACTCAAATATTTAACAGATTAATGATGTGAACTTTTTTTTCATTTCTTGTATTTTTGCAATCTAAAAATTGATTTTTTTTAATTCATAAAATGGGTTAAAGCGAAAAATTGGGTAAAAAGGAAACAAACTATGTGAATGCGATTATGGTACAAAAAATTTCCATGGTCAACCATATCACTGGTTCATATCGATATTTGTGACCTTTGTATTAAGTTTAAGTAGCTCTGTTAAAATGATAATGCCAATACATTAAGTGAAGTGGCATGCACGAAAGCACAAAGTACACAAGACTCGACCTACCTCCTCTAGAGAGAGGATCTTCTGGAAAGACAGCCTGGTGTCGTTAGTGATGTTCCTTGATTGGTTCACCCAGGTAGTTAAATAGTAGGGTCTATTCTTCAATGCAAAAGTGTTATCATCGCTGGGGAAAGTTATCAACAAAATCGATGACGACAAAGCCTTTATCCCAAAACTTCTGAGATCAGCTACATGAATCCTATTCTTCAAAACAACTCTACTTTGGGTCATCTCCTCCAGTATTATCATATCCTATATTATCGCATCCTTGTTAATTTCTTCTAACCTCTATGTCTCTTTGCACCGTTAGCTACATTATTATTGCTGGGAAGGTTATGTATGTGATATTCATGAAGTGCAATCTCGGATTGCGGACTAAGATGGGGGTGGTATCATCAGCATAATTCTAGCTAACCAGATCATTAGTCCATGGAATGTTCTCTACTTCGTGAATGGATCCTCTTTGGACCACCTGTCCTTTTCAGTGGTCTTACCAAGGATATGGCTGTTTAGAACGCGATAACACTATTAACATACTGAAAAAACTAACCAATGACCATATTAACATACAATGAAAGTGCCCAAAAGCGCACGATGCAAGATTGCTACCATTAACCTATTCACACGTACACCTAACAAGCAGCTAACCGATTTTTTCTCTTCTTCAAAATTTTAACTCCAACAAAAAAAAATCCAACTTTGACCATTTTCCCCTCAATAATTAGAATAGAAAGGCTGAATAGTTCGTGAAACGTTATCGCATTCAACAGTCCCTGAATCTAAACACGAAGTTACTTTTTAAATGTCAATTAATAGTTCAAACTGAGAAGAACAGTCTCGAGAGTAGATGGCGATGATTACCAAAGACACGACGAAGAGGAGAGAGAGAAACCCTAGTTCCGCATCTCGACGAAACCCTAGGTTCCTATCCATCTGGATTGGGGAAGGAGATTGTGACTCACGGTGAAGGACCGCATCTGAATTTTCCATGGACGGATTGAGCTTTAGCGTGGGGGCACTGTGGGTTGCGGGTAGAGACAGTATGATAGGACCCGACCCGATACGTCGTGCAAGGGTCGGAATCCGGCGTGGAGAGCTCGTCGTAGGTCGGAGAGAACGGAGAGAAGAAGAGGGGAGCATCGAGAGTGACGAAGAGGAGAGGGAGACTTTTAGACCCTCGCAGGAAAATAGGGGTAAATTTCACTTTGGGGTTTTTGCACATAAACCCCCTGAACTTTGTTATGTGAAACATATCCAAAAAAAAGTTTATATGATCAAAGTTTGCCCACGATCATCTCAAAATAGGTCAACCATCCGTGAGCCACATGACCCATGAGGTATCTTCGAATTGGAGCTGAAGGTTCTAATTACTGTATAATAGTTTCGAATGAAACCTTGGATTTGCACAGAGTAAAAACAATTAGGACAAAATTTTAGTAAAATGAAAGTTTATCAATTAAAGTCTAGAAACTGCCTTTGTATAGAGCGGGTTTGGGCCACTATCCACCAAGTTTGAATGACCGATTGTGACATTGCTCCTCAACTTTATACAAAAATGGCAGCCATTTTTTTGTTGGATTTTTTTTGGTAAAAACTGCTTTCCAAAATGAGTTTTCAAACTATATATATATTAACTACAAGTACTTTTCATAAATGCTTAGTAGCCCAGTGGAAAGTTTATGTTTTGGTGTTTCAGAAGGTCCCGTGTTCGAGGCTTGTCAACGGCAAGCCGAGAAGTGTTTTATTTGAATTAATCCCTCATAAGTTTTAGTGGGTCATGGGCTGTGGGCCAATGGGCCGGGGATTGGGGCTAATCGGGCTGAGACGCTAAGTGGCGCTTTGTTAGGCGTACTTTACACTTCGCACGAGCGTGATCCTAGCGTTCTCGTAGTTTGACGATGTTCGTTCGTTTGACGAGGTTCATTTGTCATACGAGGTTTGCCTATTTGACGATGTTCGTTCGTTCGACGAGGTTCGTCTGTCATACGAGGTTCGCTTGTTTGACGAGGTTCGTCTGTCATACGAGGTTCGCTCAATCGACGAGGTTCGCCTGTTTGACGATGTTCACTCATTCGACGAGGTTCGTCTGTCATACGAGGTTCACCTGTTTGACGACGTTCGTTTGTCAAACGAGGTTCGTCTGATTTGCAGAGACGTGACCCTCGCATTTCGTAGCAACGCGTCCATTGATTGCCTCGTATTCAGCAGTTACTGCATGCAGCAATTACAACAGCATTAAGAGCAATTTAATGCATTGATGTTACAATCTTAATTGTCATTAAGAATTGTAACAGTCACATTAATTACTAGTGACTATTGAGCTGGCCTTAGAGGCCTATAAATAGCGCCCTTGGGCAGCTCTTGGTTAGAAGCTGGAAAACTCTCTCGCGAGCGTGGAATACGAACATCAGTATAGAATACGAACGTCGGAATACCCACGCGAGCTTGGAATACGAACGTCAGATTGACGTTGTTGTTGTGCTGTTGCTACAGAAACTGTGCCCGCGGGAACCCTAAAACCGAAAGGTTCTGAGATCGAGGAGATCTTTTGCCTTGACCGAAAGGTCTTATAGATCAAGGAGATCTTGACAGTACTGGGTTGATACACACCAGAGTACTATATTGTTGTTCCTGGAAGCAGTTTGGCCTTGGGATCCTTGCACCGGAGTAGACTAAATATTGCTTTAAGCACAGCGTTTCACAAACGCACAGTAGTTAATTAAAATTGTTTAAAATAACAGCACGTCATCCTTCACTGTTTAATTCCAGATTTAACCATAATTTCCAACAATCTTAAAGCAATATTTCAGATCTACTAATGGATCTTGTGAGGACTCTTGGAGTGGACTATCTCAAGTTAGAAAACTTTGATAGATCTAACTTTAACGCATGGCGTCGAAAAGTGATTTTTGGGATGCAACTCCTAAAAATCTACTATGTGTTTTCTGAGGAGAAACTTGACTTTGAAGAAGACTCAGAGTCTGAAGCCTCTTGAGATAAAGATGATCATTTCTGTAGGAGTTATCTCTTTAACTTCCTGGCTGATCATCTAGCAGATGCTTACACCAATAAGCCCTCTGCAAAGGAAATCTGGAATGTTCTGGAGGAGCAATACAAGGATGAGGAGAAGCTTTCCAAGTCTCACCTCATTGACAAATTTCTGGACTTTAAGTTTGAAGATGACACTGAGGTTTGCCTCAAATTAAAGAACTCGAAAAGCTTGTTATGAAGCTGAAGGATGAAAAAATCAGTCTTTGTCAAACCTTCATTTTTGGTACAATTGTTAACAAGCTTCCTCCATCTTGGATTTCGTTCTCCACGGACATCCGAAGAAGGAAAAGACATGTGACTTTATTTGATTTGAAGAGGTTCATTCGGATCGAGGACGAGATTCGGACTCGCATAAAGAATGAGCTCGTAGCTAAGTAGAAGGTGTCTGCTAACATAGTGGCTATTAATTCTAAGAAGGGTACCAGTTCTTCTAAGAAAAAAAAGTCTTTTAACAAAAAGAAGAATCATAATCCGAAGAACCTGAATGTTCAGAAGAAAGATTTCTAGAAGAGCGGCAAATGCTTCAATTGTGGGAAGCAAGGACATTTTTCCAAAGACTGCAAAGCACCAAAGAAGGGAACAATACACAATGTTAATCAACTTGACAATTGTGTGGCTATGCTCTTTCAGGTGATAACTCCCAGCAAAGTCTCTGGTTGGTGGTTAGATACAGGTGCTACTTGTCATGTCTGCTCCAACAGAGATTTATTCTCTTCCTATGTTGCTGCCAAAGAGAACGTATCAATGGTTGGTCGTTCTGTGGTTCTTGTTCTTGGAACTGGGACTGTGGTGTTGACTCTTTCTTCAGGGAAGACTCTCGCATTGAAGGATGTGAAATATGTTCCCTCAATTACCAAAAACTTAGTCTCTGGAAGCCTGCTGTGTGACGCTGGTATGAGGCTGGATTTCCAAGGAGGAAAGGTTGTGTTATCTTTTAAGAAAATGTATTTTGGCAATGCATATCGTACTAATGGTATGTATAAGATCGGTACTACTGTACCTAACTCAGTTGTAAATGAAGAATCCTCTTTTGCTTACTGTTTGGTAGAAAATTTGTAGTAAATAAAATGAAAGAAATTTGATTTGTATTCTCTCGATCTTAATTACAATTTGGATTTCCGATTACAAAAGAGAGGATAATTGATCTGAATTCTCCCCTTTGTTTAAATCTGGGTTCTTCACGGTAGCGATGAGATGCCTCTCTCGAATACTTATGTCGAGTTTGCTTCGCGTTGACGATCCGAACGTCTTGTTTCACTAGAACGGTATCTTCTCCTCACGATTTGACGCTGTGGAGGACTTGCGTGGTAAGTTTGAAACTCTGAACGAATTAATAACTCAGAGCGAGTTTAAACTCTTGTAAAAGAGTTGATTGATCTTAACCGTAATTGGTTAGACAAGCCAAGCATGAAGGTAGCCCCAAGAATCTGTTACCGAGAAGATGATCTGAAGAAGCCAATCTCTAAATCTCCAAGGTCCTCCAAGATCCAAAGATATCCTCCCCTCTCTCCGCCTGATTGCCCAAGCCGAAGAGCCTCTAACTAAACTGATTTAATTTTCAGTTATTTATAAGGGATTAAGGGGTGTAACCACCTCCTTAATCCGCTCCTAAGTGGAGGCGGAAATCCCTCAGATCATGGGGAGAAAACGATTTCTGGAACCGTTTAACTCGTGTTTGAACGAGTCAAACGTAGGTCCTGCATTCTGGAATGAAATCTGTGTTTAAACACAGTGTTTACGAGCTGCGTTGGGCAACAGATGGAACCTGCGTTGGCAGCTATTAAAGCTATGTTGGCAGCGGTTAGAAGCTATGTTTGGCAGCGGTTGGAAGATGCGTTGGCAGTAATTAGATGCTCCGTTTGGCAGCAGATGGAAGCTATGTCTGTAGCATTTAGAAGCTGCATTTGGCAGCGAATGGAAGCTACGTTTGCAGCATTTAGGAGCTGCGTTTGCATAGCTTTGACTCTGGAATGAGGCCACTTGTGCTTCACCTCTGGGATGCAGGGATGAGTCCTGCATCTTGGATTGAAGAGATCATTGGCTTGTAATCTCTTCTGTCAGAACGTCGCGACGATCATTATTTAGTAATCTTCGCTTTAGCTCCTTGAAATATAAGAGTCGTCAGATTGCAACTCTCATTATTGGTTTTGAAGACCATTGATCAAAGCTTTTATCGGTTATCGTGAAGGTCGTTGATTTGTAACATTTATCGATCTACGTGAAAGTCTTTAAATTGTAGCCTTCTGGAAGTCGTTGAATTGTAACCTCCATTGTTGATGTTTGATGGGGATAAGCTATCTGTTGTGATTTTTAGACAGCCTATAGAACCCCCTCTAAATTTTTCGAAAGTTCGCGGTTGATTGGGACGAATTTTCGGAATACTTTGGATCTCAACTCTGTTCTTGGAGCTGTTGATTCCTTATCATAAAGGAGTTGTTCTCTGCAACTGATTCGAAGGCATCTTGGTTGAAGGGATTTTCCACACAGGACCTCCATTCAGCTGATGGGCCGACAAATATTCATAGGATTTTTGGCAAACTCTCAGCCATCAACGGATTTGATAAGCCTTTACCGACTACCATTTGAGTCGGACTAGCATGTAAATTATTTGAATCTATTTCACATGTAATGTTGTGCTAAGAGAATGAACTCTCTTAGACTTGATGTTATGATTTTGAATACATAGACTTTGTCATTTTCATGGGAAAAGACTAACCGGTAATGCGTATTAGGCATAGACTTATCTCTATTTAAGGATCGAGATAAAGTCCCCCAGACGTGGATTCTGGTGTCTTTTTCACGACAAAAGACTAACCGGCAATGCGTGTTAGGCGAAGGCTTTGTCGCTGTTTCTTCATGTGTTATGTTTTCACTTGAAACACTGAAAGAAAGTTGGAAGTTCCAGAGGTGTGATGTTAACTTGACGGGTTTGTGGACCTATCGCTCAATTGAAGACAATCGATAAGTTGATTTTGTCAAAGGTGTGATATTAACATGATAAGAAGAATATTACGATCTGGGCAATTTTAAGGGCCTATCGCTCTATTGGGAAAGTCGATAAGTGGATTTTATCAGAGGTGTAGGATTAACGTGACAAGAATTTGTTGCGATCGGAGCAACCTTGAGGGCCTATCGCTCTATTGACGAGAGTCGATAAGTTAATTGTCAGAGGTTTGTATATCCAATAAGAATTCATCAATTTATCAACTTACTCTTACTTAATGGAATAATATTTAAATTCCAAGGGTGTTTTTGTCTACCGAAAGATTTTTTTTCGAACTCGTGCTTTTAAAGGGAGTATGATATGATATGATGGGTCTAATGAGACAGTTCATCTCAAACTAAACTTAATCATACTCCCTTTAAAATCACGAGTTCGGGAAAATCTTTCTATAGTCAATATTACCCTTCACTATTTTAAATATTTTATTTATATCTTAATCTATCCTAATCATAATTATATCCTATCCTAATCCTATGTGAAGTATTTATAGCTTAACAATTTAAAAAATAATATTAATAAAATATATAACACATCTTCATGGTATTATTTTGTTAAGATAAAGAAATTATACATAGCTAACGTATTATAATACATAAAGTATTGTAAAAAAACCTAAATTTTTTTAAAATTACACAAAATACCCTGAAAAGTTTAAAATTATAAAAACTATCCCGACGTCTAAAAACTTAAAACAAAAAATATGAAATCAAAAAATTAACAATTGTTTGCAAAGAATTTAAAATTTATAGTTAACATCTTCATATCTCAAAAATTTTAGAAACATCCTCAAAAGTTCAAATTACAAACAAGCACCTGAAATTCTAAAATTTTAAAACTTACAAACAACATAGATGAATTCAAGGAATTACCATAACACACCTGAAAATTTCTGACATTTTAAAACTTAAAATAACAAATATAAAATTAAGAAATTAATAACAGCCTTCTAAGAATTTAAAATTTTTAATTAACACCCTCAATGTCCCAAAAATTATAGAAATACACTTAAAAGTTTAAATTATAAAAAACAACTCCGAAATTTTAAAATTTACAAATAACAAAAGATGAATTAAAGAGATTACCCTCATGCACCTAAAAAATTAAAATTTGTCGAAATTAACCTCAAAGTTACAAAAGTCGTAGAAAAAACTCTTTCAAAATTTAGAAATAATAAAAAAATCTAAAATTTTAAAATTTATAATCAATACACATCAAATCTGAAAACTATTGGTAGACCGCTAAAATTTGAATTTTTTAAAAATTAATCTATAGTTTTAACAATTGTAAAAAACTACCTCAAAATTTTAGAGTTGTAAGAAATATCATGATATTTAAAAATTACCACCGACACATGAAACATAAAAGTTATAACTACCAAACTTAAAAGTAATTTTTAAAAATACTCCTAAAATTTTAAAAATTACAAATCACACCCTTAAAGTTTAAAACAATAAAAAAGGTTGAAATTTTAAAACTTGGCAAAGAAAGTGTAGTTGCTAGGTATTCTTTCATTAAGATATATATATATATATATATTCCAGTTTAGAGTTTATTATTCCTTTTTAGCATCTAAAAGTAGTCTAAGTTGATGCTGGTAAACAAAAGTAAGAATTGATTAAAAATATTCAGATAAGGAATAATTTTTTTAAAAATATATGATAGCTTTAAAATTATTGTCATCATATAAATCAAAGTAACTGCGTGTAAAGGAAGTAAAAGAATTAAAACAAGAGAATAAATATATTCTCTCACGACTTGATGAAGATAATGAAAGTAATAAAATATAGTTCAACAAAATGAACAGAGTGAAAGTGAAAATGAAAATAATGCTCTGTTGCAAATATTGCAACAAGTTACCTCTCAAAAAGAAATGTTATCCATCATAAAATGTTTCTCTAAATTCAGAGATGATATTTTAAATCAAGAATTCTTATTAAGAATAGATTGTAGTTCTGCAAAGAGCATTATTGAAAAGGATGT
Source organism: Asparagus officinalis (assembly GCF_001876935.1). Lineage (NCBI taxonomy): Eukaryota > Viridiplantae > Streptophyta > Magnoliopsida > Asparagales > Asparagaceae > Asparagus > Asparagus officinalis. The sequence continues at coordinate 4,752,071 of NC_033798.1, read as the reverse complement.
GAAAAATCTAGTTTCTAAGCAAATCTTTGCTAGATAACAAGCTGAATTAGCCATGTATCAATTTAAAATTGAGTATATTAAAGGTGACTATAATCATCTTCCTGATTTTTTAACTCGTGAATTTTTACAGGGTACAAATGAGATGGAGTAATCCCTCTTTTTTAGGGAGGGGGAGAGGAGGCCCAAGCCCAACTTCTAGTTCAGGCCTTATAGGCCAAACTAGTTCAGAAAGGAGTTATACTCCATCTCAGACTAGTTCATGGCGTACTATTTCGAAGAAACATAATTCTTCGCATCCATCTCAAGCCTTTTATAAAGGCATAAATGATCTTATTGCACAAGAACAAACTCCTGAACCATTTACTTCTATAGTAAAGCAAGAGATAGAATGGATTAAAAAACCTCAGTCTGATATTGTTCTGCATCTAGAACAAGAGGATGTTCCCTTAATGAATGATCCAAAAAAATTAAGGCAGAGATATCTGCAGGATACATATTATCCAACTTTATCTTTAAAACCAAGAGCGTGGATGAAGACTCTATTGATGCAAAAGGGCATGGAAATTACGTATTTTTGGACAACAGATAATCATAATGTCCCTCCAAGCTTCAGTAAATGCATTATTCAGGAAGTTATACTTCCTAGAAATTGGGCACTAAATCCTAATCAGGAGCTGCCACTTGTTAGAGTTCAAAATACAAAAGAAGTTTATAATTTCAATTATTGGGACTATAAACAGGCCTTTAATGAGATATTCTTATATTAGAATCCCAAACAGAAGCACAATTGGCTTATAAAAATTTGTCCTGAAGCTCTTCAAAAGGGCGTTCCTACTTGGTTCTATAAATGGTGGGAAACGTATTGTATTAAAATTGGTATTATTCCAGAACCCTTAATGAAGTTATACTCTTCTTGGGTAGATTCACATCCTATCCTTGCACGAATGGACGAAAGCCAGCTTATAGACGGCATGTGTTTAATACACTTCTTTGCTGAAGTTGAGATCCTATGGATCTGATATTGGTCTATTATTTGTGATTGGACCCCTTCTCATATGCCTGTTGTAGACGTCGAAAAATGCTTACAGACATCCAAATACCACTCGAAGCAAAGAGAAGACGATAAACGCTGCTCTCTTAATCAGAAGGGAATGATTCAAAGGAAGCGAAACAACATGGAAGAACATGTACACACCAACAAACAGCGTTTGGTGTCGCGGCTCCAGCGCGGCAGTTCATGGCGCCGCGGCCATGGCGCGACAGCCCATGGTGCCGCGGCTATGGCGCGGCAGCCTATGGTGCCGCGGCTATGGCGCGACAACCTATAGTGCCGCGGCTATTATAGGAGAGTGCTGTGGCGGTTACAAGACAGTTGTACGATGATTATTTGAAGCCCATGTGGCAGCATATCAGAGATAGAACGTGTGCTGACATGGACAAGCAGTTAAACCACGAAAAAAGGTGGTTAAAGGTCGTGGGAGAACGGTTTCAAACACGATGGAACGTGCTGGTAACCACCCCTTTGGCCGCGGCAGTCTACACTGCCGCGCCAATAGCCGCGGCAGTCCACACTGCCGCGCCAATAGCCGCGGTTGACCAGCTATTTCTTCAGTTATCGTCTAAGGAGGCTATAAATACCCCCCTATGGCCATCATTGACAGGGGCTGAGCATTTCCAGAGCAAATTAGAGCAGAGAGCCTTGAGTTTTGGTGAATTAGAGTAAAAGAGAGAGTCTTCCTTCTTCACAAACATCTTCAAGAAGCTTTTGGCGATTCCTAGAGATCTAAGCTCTGACTTGATCTTTAGAAGAGTGAACATCTTACATCGATAAGATATTCGCTTCAAATTCTTACTTCGATAAACGAAGGAAGAATCATTAAACCCCTCACGGTTCAATCAGAATCTGTGATTCGGTGGTCCACGGGCTAACGCGCCTCCGGCACAGGCAAAGATCCCACGCAAGCAGCGATCCAAACAACGATCCTGCGTTTGTTTCTAAAAAGTTATAATTTTCCTTTTGTTGTGCAAAAGAAGTCTTATAAAAAGACTATCTCTTTTGAATTTGTTGTAATCGACCGAAGATATAATGAATTCCATAACAAAACCAACTTTTGACGCAAACAAGCTGGCGACCACAGTGGGAGCCAACGGTCTCGCTGCCGAGACCGTCGTGTCTCTTTTGAATTTGTTGTAATCGACCGAAGATATAATGAATTCCATAACAAAACCAACTTTTGACGCAAACAAGCTGGCGACCACAGTGGGAGCCAACGGTCTCGCTGCCGAGACCGTCGTGTCGCAGCCGATCAAGATTCCAGTTGAATCCATGGTCGAATACGAATTCGACCAAACCAAATTTGAGGAATATCTCTCATCATCCTCTTCAAGATCTTCATTGTCTCGTAAATACAAGAGGATCTCACAATTGAGGAAGACCTACATGCCAAAGAAGGCACAAAATGAAGACTCTCTCCGGATTGTTGCTAAGGATTTTACTCGCAACACCTCTGCTCATAATGACTCTTATCTAGTTAAAGAGTCATCTAATCAAAGCCCACCGGTACTGACGAAGAGGGCTCGTCAGAGACAGCGTCAGCGCCGTGCTCGCCAAATAGCTAAGGCATTTGAACAAACCGACGGAGTTCGTTATTATGCGGACTTAGAGTCGAGGAAACAACAAGTGGTTTGTTCAACGCAACGACAAACTACTCACGTTTCTGCATAATTCACGACGGAGGAATGGACACTCGTCAAAAGGGCTCGTTCGACCCTCAAAGAACGTATACAAAAGCGTCATGCAAACGCAGCTCATGCTCGTGCTCTCTTACAACAAAGACGAGAAAGAAACAAAGAAACAGTGGTCAAAGAACCACCAAAACTCTGCAAAGTTTGGATTCCAAAATATGGAGTTGTGCAAAATCAGCATTCGTTCCCATCTTGGTCAAACCTTTAAACAGTTAGGACCAAAGCCAAAATCCCCTCTCGATTCGTTCCATGAACGAGAGGTCCACAAATTGAACGATCAAACCTTTAAACAGTTAGGATCGTCTCAAATTCCCATCTTGGTCAAACCTTTAAACAGTTAGGACCAAAGCCAAAATCCCCTCTCGATTCGTTCCATGAACGAGAGGTCCACAAATTGAACGATCAAACCTTTAAACAGTTAGGATCGTCTCAAATTCCCATCTTGGTCAAACCTTTAAACAGTTAGGACCAAAGCCAAAATCCCCTCTCGATTCGTTCCATGAACGAGAGGTCCACAAATTGAACGATCAAACCTTTAAACAGTTAGGATCGTCTCAAATTCCCATCTTGGTCAAACCTTTAAACAGTTAGGACCAAAGCCAAAATCCCCTCTCGATTCGTTCCATGAACGAGAGGTCCACAAATTGAACGATCAAACCTTTAAACAGTTAGGATCGTCTCAAATTCCCATCTTGGTCAAACCTTTAAACAGTTAGGACCAAAGCCAAAATCCCCTCTCGATTCGTTCCATGAACGAGAGGTCCACAAATTGAACGATCAAACCTTTAAACAGTTAGGATCGTCTCAAATTCCCATCTTGGTCAAACCTTTAAACAGTTAGGACCAAAGCCAAAATCCCCTCTCGATTCGTTCCATGAACGAGAGGTCCACAAATTGAACGATCAAACCTTTAAACAGTTAGGATCGTCTCAAATTCCCATCTTGGTCAAACCTTTAAACAGTTAGGACCAAAGCCAAAATCCCCTCTCGATTCGTTCCATGAACGAGAGGTCCACAAATTGAACGATCAAACCTTTAAACAGTTAGGATCGTCTCAAATTCCCATCTTGGTCAAACCTTTAAACAGTTAGGACCAAAGCCAAAATCCCCTCTCGATTCGTTCCATGAACGAGAGGTCCACAAATTGAACGATCAAACCTTTAAACAGTTAGGATCGTCTCAAATTCCCATCTTGGTCAAACCTTTAAACAGTTAGGACCAAAGCCAAAATCCCCTCTCGATTCGTTCCATGAACGAGAGGTCCACAAATTGAACGATCAAACCTTTAAACAGTTAGGATCGTCTCAAATTCCCATCTTGGTCAAACCTTTAAACAGTTAGGACCAAAGCCAAAATCCCCTCTCGATTCGTTCCATGAACGAGAGGTCCACAAATTGAACGATCAAACCTTTAAACAGTTAGGATCGTCTCAAATTCCCATCTTGGTCAAACCTTTAAACAGTTAGGACCAAAGCCAAAATCCCCTCTCGATTCGTTCCATGAACGAGAGGTCCACAAATTGAACGATCAAACCTTTAAACAGTTAGGATCGTCTCAAATTCCCATCTTGGTCAAACCTTTAAACAGTTAGGACCAAAGCCAAAATCCCCTCTCGATTCGTTCCATGAACGAGAGGTCCACAAATTGAACGATCAAACCTTTAAACAGTTAGGATCGTCTCAAATTCCCATCTTGGTCAAACCTTTAAACAGTTAGGACCAAAGCCAAAATCCCCTCTCGATTCGTTCCATGAACGAGAGGTCCACAAATTGAACGATCAAACCTTTAAACAGTTAGGATCGTCTCAAATTCCCATCTTGGTCAAACCTTTAAACAGTTAGGACCAAAGCCAAAATCCCCTCTCGATTCGTTCCATGAACGAGAGGTCCACAAATTGAACGATCAAACCTTTAAACAGTTAGGATCGTCTCAAATTCCCATCTTGGTCAAACCTTTAAACAGTTAGGACCAAAGCCAAAATCCCCTCTCGATTCGTTCCATGAACGAGAGGTCCACAAATTGAACGATCAAACCTTTAAACAGTTAGGATCGTCTCAAATTCCCATCTTGGTCAAACCTTTAAACAGTTAGGACCAAAGCCAAAATCCCCTCTCGATTCGTTCCATGAACGAGAGGTCCACAAATTGAACGATCAAACCTTTAAACAGTTAGGATCGTCTCAAATTCCCATCTTGGTCAAACCTTTAAACAGTTAGGACCAAAGCCAAAATCCCCTCTCGATTCGTTCCATGAACGAGAGGTCCACAAATTGAACGATCAAACCTTTAAACAGTTAGGATCGTCTCAAATTCCCATCTTGGTCAAACCTTTAAACAGTTAGGACCAAAGCCAAAATCCCCTCTCGATTCGTTCCATGAACGAGAGGTCCACAAATTGAACGATCAAACCTTTAAACAGTTAGGATCGTCTCAAATTCCCATCTTGGTCAAACCTTTAAACAGTTAGGACCAAAGCCAAAATCCCCTCTCGATTCGTTCCATGAACGAGAGGTCCACAAATTGAACGATCAAACCTTTAAACAGTTAGGATCGTCTCAAATTCCCATCTTGGTCAAACCTTTAAACAGTTAGGACCAAAGCCAAAATCCCCTCTCGATTCGTTCCATGAACGAGAGGTCCACAAATTGAACGATCAAACCTTTAAACAGTTAGGATCGTCTCAAATTCCCATCTTGGTCAAACCTTTAAACAGTTAGGACCAAAGCCAAAATCCCCTCTCGATTCGTTCCATGAACGAGAGGTCCACAAATTGAACGATCAAACCTTTAAACAGTTAGGATCGTCTCAAATTCCCATCTTGGTCAAACCTTTAAACAGTTAGGACCAAAGCCAAAATCCCCTCTCGATTCGTTCCATGAACGAGAGGTCCACAAATTGAACGATCAAACCTTTAAACAGTTAGGATCGTCTCAAATTCCCATCTTGGTCAAACCTTTAAACAGTTAGGACCAAAGCCAAAATCCCCTCTCGATTCGTTCCATGAACGAGAGGTCCACAAATTGAACGATCAAACCTTTAAACAGTTAGGATCGTCTCAAATTCCCATCTTGGTCAAACCTTTAAACAGTTAGGACCAAAGCCAAAATCCCCTCTCGATTCGTTCCATGAACGAGAGGTCCACAAATTGAACGATCAAACCTTTAAACAGTTAGGATCGTCTCAAATTCCCATCTTGGTCAAACCTTTAAACAGTTAGGACCAAAGCCAAAATCCCCTCTCGATTCGTTCCATGAACGAGAGGTCCACAAATTGAACGATCAAACCTTTAAACAGTTAGGATCGTCTCAAATTCCCATCTTGGTCAAACCTTTAAACAGTTAGGACCAAAGCCAAAATCCCCTCTCGATTCGTTCCATGAACGAGAGGTCCACAAATTGAACGATCAAACCTTTAAACAGTTAGGATCGTCTCAAATTCCCATCTTGGTCAAACCTTTAAACAGTTAGGACCAAAGCCAAAATCCCCTCTCGATTCGTTCCATGAACGAGAGGTCCACAAATTGAACGATCAAACCTTTAAACAGTTAGGATCGTCTCAAATTCCCATTTTGGTCAAACCTTTAAACAGTTAGGACCAAAGCTAAAATCCCCTCTCGATTCCTTCCATGAACGAGAGGTCCACAAATTGAACGATCAAACCTTTAAACAGTTAGGATCGTCTCAAAACTCCCACTTGGTCAAACCTTACTACAGTTAGGACCACAGTCAAAACCTCCTTTTGATTCATTTAACGAACAAAAGATCCCCTTTTGAGTTGAATAGTCAAACCTTATGACAGTTAGGATTATTCAAACCCGTCCAGATTCTCTAAGTGGAGATCCCACTTTGAGTTTCGTTTGCATTAGGAGATAGAATATAAAATTCTCCCTCTCCGATTTTGGGTTCATCTCTACCAACAAACAAGAGACCAGGAGATAGAATATAAAATTCTTCCTCTCCATCATCGGGTTCATCTCTACCAACAAACAAGAGACCAGGAGATAGAATATAAAATTCTTCCTCTCCATCATCCAGTTTCTGGAGAATATTATTCTGAATATTCTTAAGGATAACCTGACGAACTCTCAAAGGACAAACGAGCATTAATATGGAAATACCAGCCTCGATTCAAAATTTCAACAACGGTTCAGCGATAAACGCAGTGCCGGAGAAGCATTAGCTATTCTACAAAGAACTGAATAGACTAATGGATGAAGAGATCAATAGCCGAAGCTATTTTATGGACTCCTCTCCACGATCTACTCAATCAAACATTGAAGGGATTGCAGATAAGATCTGTCTTATCCAAAGTATCCCAGACTCCTCTCTAAAAGAATGAGTCTGGAATACTTTGGAGGGGGTATCTGTAGGTGTCAAAAAATGCTATCTTATCCAAAGTGTCCCAGACTCCTCTATAAAAGAATGAGTCTGGAATACTTTGGAGGGGGTATCTGTAGACGTCGAAAAATGCTTACAGACATCCAAATACCACTCGAAGCAAAGAGAAGACGATAAACGCTGCTCTCTTAATCAGAAGGGAATGATTCAAAGGAAGCGAAACAACATGGAAGAACATGTACACACCAACAAACAGCGTTTGGTGTCGTGGCTCCAGCGCGACAGTTCATAGCGCCGCGGCCATGGCGCGACAGCCCATGGTGCCGCGGCTATGGCGCGGCAGCCTATGGTGCCGCGGCTATGGCGCGACAACCTATAGTGCCGCGGCTATTATAGGAGAGTGCTGTGGCCGGTTTCAAGCACGATGAAACGTGCTGGTAACTGCCTCTTTGGCCGCGGCAGTCCACACTGTCGCGCCAATAGCCGCGGCAGTGTAGACTGCAGCGGTCAAAGATAGTTCGTCTGATCGGTTGTTTCGCTTCCATCTCAACTGTGGTGCATTGCTACCCCTATAAATACCCCCCTATGGTCATCATTGAAAAGGGGGGGAGCATTTCCAGAGCAGATTAGAGCAGAGAGCCTTGAGTTTTGGTGAATTAGAGTAAAAGAGAGAGTCTTCCTTCTTCACAAACATCTTCAAGAAGCTTTTGGCGATTCCTAGAGATCTAAGCTCTGACTTGATCTTTAGAAGAGTGAACATCTTACATCGATAAGATATTCGCTTCAAATTCTTACTTCGATAAACGAAGGAAGAATCATTAAACCCCTCACGGTTCAATCAGAATCTGTGATGTGGTGGTCCACGAGTCAAAGCGCTCCCGGCACAGGCAAAGATCCCACGCAAGCAGCGATCCAAACAACGATCCTGCGTTTGTTTTTAAAAAGTTGTAATTTTCCTTTTGTTGTGTAAAAGAAGTCTTATAAAAAGACTATCTCTTTTGAATTTGTTGTAATTGACCGAAGATATAATGAATTCCATAACAAAACCAACTTTTGACGCAAACACCTGTTCTGAGAAGAAAATATTACTGCAGATGGTGGAACAAAATGTGCCTTGATACTAAGGTAAAGCAACTTGAAGAAATTATACAAAAAAATACTTCTGTTCTAGAGTCTCATACGACTAAAGAAATTAAAAAGGATAATCCAATGATGAAAGTTGCTAAAATGATGCGACGAAAATATCCTCAAAGCTCTGAATCAGAAATAAAGCAAAAGTATTTAGAACATTTCAAAAGACAATTCTTTGAAGCTTTTGACACAAGTGAGACTCATAGTCATACTTCATCCATGGAAGAAGATACTCCATTACCCGACGCGCAAGATACGGATGAGATTTGGGCCGAAATCTTTGACCAAAATATATCAGACCTTAAAGGAAAAAGCCCAGCTTCCTAAGCAGATAAAAATTCTAGATTAAGCCTTGGGGAGCCGTCTAGAATCTATAAAGCCGCTTTATAAAGTAGCCTTTAAAAAAGCATATGAAAGAAAAGTCATACTCTTAGAGAGAGAGTTAATGTTGTGGGTCCTAATGTCTCCTAATTAGTGTATATGTGTTAATGTTGTGGGTCCCAATGTTTCCTAATTAGTGTGATAATGCATCCAACTTTCTCGTTTATGCAAAGGGTCGTTGTCAAAACGTCATTGTCGAAGGAACTCGAAGGCTTGAGAAGGCAACCGAGAAAGCTTATATATAGGAGTTAAGTTTGAAAGAGTCTGTAAGTTTTGAAGTAAGCTTTTGTGAGTGAAAATAAAATACTAAGAGTGAGTGTTCTTCTGTATTAATACGAGTGTTGTAAGTGTGCTTGTAAAATATTGAAGATCTTAATAAAGATATAGTTTTGAGAATCGGCAAGCGTACTTTGTAAGTATTTATTTTCTGTTTTTTATCGCTTTCTAATTTCTGGTATCAGAGCCATGTTTAACTATTTTATGTCTGCTTAAATTTGATCTTACAGATTATCTTTTGATTGTTTACTTGTAAGAATGTAGAATTTTTATATGTTCTTTTCATTCTCTGTTTAAGAACCTAGTTTACATGCTTATGGGACGTCATCTAAGTCGCGCAGTGTAAAGCCCGTTGTTGCCGAGATGGCTTTTAGGGTAGTGTAAGTCGTTGACAGACGTGTAAGCCTTCTGCTAGGTTGTTTCAAAGAGAATAAAAAGAAAAATAGAAGTTCTTCATCCGTACTAGTTAAATAGTTAAGAGATAAATCTGTAAGAAAAAATTATGTCAGATATCATAGAAAGTAGTTCGGCTCGTAAATCCAGTTATACTGGAATAAAAAAAGTAAAAAATGCTCAGTTGACTTAATACAAAACTGACATAGAATCACTTAATAAGTGGATAATACATGATATCCCTAATAGAGACATATATAAAATTGGCTTTTTAGATTATAAATCTTTAATCAATGTTAAAACCCTAGAAAGGACTAGTACAGTAGATAGGGAAGAACAGACCATTCAATTGCTAGGAGAAGCAGATGTAAATCCATATATGGATAAGTATAAATACATACTGTAGGCTGTCTAAAAATCACAATAGATAGCTTATCCAAACAAGCTCCGACAATGGAGGTCATAATCAGACGACTTCCCAATCACTGCATCCGTAACCCCACAATCGCCACAAACACGACCTCACTTCTGAGATGATTGATCTTGATGGCTGCGACAACAGCACTAATATTATATTAACAACTATTAGAGATGCTGATGAGTAGTGGGATGATTTCAGAAATAAAAGGCTGGACTTAGTTGGTGAGTTGTTTGGTAGAGAGCTGTGGGCAAATATTCGTCTTCAAGACACTATGGATGTTGATTCCCGTCAAGCTCTCACAACGAAAGCTATAATCAAATAGCTTTCGCGCCGATAATCGAAACATACAATCAAATAGTTGCTTGGTAGAGAGCTGTGGGCAAATATTCGTCTTTAAGACACTATGGATGTTGATTCCCGTCTAGCTCCTACAACGGAAGCTACCATCAAATAGCTTTCGGTTCGGTGAACGAAAGTTGCGAATGGAGGGCTTTTCACATAGATCGAGAGGAGTTACAATTCAACGACACTTCCGACAACAGATGAAAACTCTATTCAGCAGTCTTCACAATCTACAGTGAAAGTTACAATCTGACGACTTTCACACTTCACAACAGCTAAAGCCAGGATTACTGAACAACGGTCCTTGCAATGCAACACAGAAGAAGCTACAAGTCAAATAGCTCATTCTGAGACGCGGATGTCATCCTCGCGTCACCACTTTAGAAATGAAGGCGACCCCCGCGTCTCTAAGGCACAATCCAAACGCGGGCGACCCTCGCGTTCATAGGGGTTCAATCAACGCTGACCTCCGCGTTTCCAAGCAGGCAACAAGCCAAAACGCGAGCGACCCTCGCGTTCAATGACGTTCAGCTAACACCCAACCTCGCGTCTCAATCCTAAGAAGCGAAGTTGGGTTCTGAACGCCAGATTGGGCGTTTGACTTGTTCAAACATGAGTCGAACGGTTTCAGAACCGTTTATCCCACGTTCTGAGGGATTTTCGCCCACGTAGGAGCGGATATAGGGGTCAGTTACAACCTCCTATCCCCCTATAAAAGCTCAACGAACCCAACAGAGCAAGGGGGTTGGATTTTTGAACCACGCAGGTTGGATTTTAAAGATCTAAACCGTACAGGTTGGAGATAGGGCAGCAGCGAAATCCTTGAAGATATGATTTTTGAATCAATCTCAGAAGATCAAATCTGAGAGAATTCGTCAGCAACTGAATGACAGCTTGATCATTAACCAAATTATCGGTTCCAACAACTCTACTCACAGAGTTCAAACTCGTTCAGAGTTCTTAAAAACTCATTCAGAGTTAAACACAAAACTTTCCACAGAAGTTTATTGTTCCCACGAGAGAGAGACAGTCGGATCGTCAACGGAGAGCAAATTCAACGCGAGCAATTGAAGGAGGCATTCCATCGCTACCGAGAAGAACCCAGTTTTTAAACAAAGGGGAAAACCAAATTCGTTTTCCTCTCTTTTGTAATCAAGTTGTAATCGAGATCAAAGGAATCAAAGTCAAATTTTCTTTATTCTCTTCTTTGCAATTTTTCCCATACACATACATGTAGTGGTCTTATACCAGAATGCCTTTTTTCGACCATGTGACAATCTATCAGGGTTAAACGCATCGTTATTAGTCTGCCTTAAGAGACTCAGATGTTTGAACTGGACTATTTTAATGTTTATCCTAATTTAAGTTTATCTTTAACTGATCCGAATATACTCGAATCTATTAGTCTTAATATAAAGACTCATGGTTATAACATTATTCCTGGATCTGAAACAATTGCTATCATATATAAAATCCATTATAAAGTTCTTAACACTTTAGCTCCTAAGGCTAAAAATCATTCAAAACCAGGAAAAACTGTTCTGGTTGAATCTAATGCTTTATCTTCTAATGTTGCTATTAATAGACAGATAAAATGGGATGAAGTAAATTTTCCAGAAAACTGGGTTATACCCAATGCCTATTATTAATCAAGATATTGATCAAATTGTACAAACTACATATAGAGAAGTAGAAATAACATTCAATCCATCTAGATCTGTCAGAATATCTGACATGGCAGTATCTGCCAGAAATTAATTATCTCGATCTGAATCTTATAGAACCAGTTCTGTTCAACGGATTAATATATCCGATAATAATATTCCTCATCCTTTATATAAGGATAAAGTTTCTCCTCCTAATACGGAGATGAGTTTTTGAATGAAATAATGAATTTTGAAAAAGGAAGTTTAGAAAGGGAAATTCTAAATAAAGAATTTTACCTAAAAAACATCAAGATTTTCGAAAATGGTTTTTTAATTTTTTTTTGAAAAAAGACCAGTTAAACTGGGTAGATAAATATTATGCGGAACTTAAATTAAAACAAGAATTTAAGTTTTTTATCCCATGGTTTTTAAAACGGTATATCTGTAGACAAGAAACTTAAATAAGAGTTTTGGAAGATCATTAAAAATAGTGGAAAACCACTACGGATAAATTTATAAGGTCGGCTTATCCTCCAATTGATCCGTTACAACTAAAAGATGTTCACCCCTCTACTATAGAGGCTGCAGCTTTTATAATGCCCAATGATCTTAATGAAGATCATATGAGAGAATTATGTAGAATTATTAAACAAAATAATTACACTAATATTCATCTTCAAACAATAGGAGATCAACTTATAAGAATTGAAGATGCTTTAGAAAAATTATTAACTAAAATTAATGATGTTATACCGTCATTAAGGCTATTAGAAAAATCAAGATGCTTTAGAAAAATTATTAACTAAAATTAATGATGTTATACCGTCATTAAGGCTATTAGAAAAATCGAAAAGTTCTTCTAAAAAATTAGAACAAACCAATATTAAACCTCCACTTAAAATTTCAGGGTTTAAAAGAGATAGTGAAATAACACCTGAAATCATAGATATTCTAGCTAATAAATTAACTCATGCTAGAATTCATACGCTTAATGAAGCATCACCTTATTTGGATATATCTGAAGAAGATAGTTCATCTGATACATCAGATAGTTTTGGAAATATACCTCCAACTGAATTACTGGTAGCGGAGAATAACTTTACAGAAATAAATAAAATAAAAAATTATCCAAAGAAAAGACTGGAAATGTACTATTATAAACAACCTACTCCAGCAGATGTATTATTTGAAGAAAATGATGCCTTTCTACAGGCAGATTATAATGGTAGACATATCTACGGATGGAATATAGATGGGTTATCCGACACCCAAGTTAATGCCACTATACATCGAATGCTGATGTATGGCACTATATGTAAACAAAATGGTAATAATGAAAGAAATAGCCTTCTTTATAACATGTGGCTTTACTGGCATCCTTAAAGGATGATGGGATAATTATCTCTCTGCTGATGCTCATAATGAAATTCTTGGAGCAACAAAAATTGAAAATGGAATACAACGAGAAGATGTTGTATATACTTTAATGCTATCTATAGCTCACCATTTTACTGGTGCTTATCTTGATGAAAGTGAAAGAATAAGGACACTATTACAAAAATTTTGTTGTCCATCTTTCACCCATTATAGATGGTACAAAGATACTTATTTAAGCAGAGTTATGTCTCTAAGTGATGCTAATAGCTCACATTGGAAAGCTAAATTTATAGATGGCCTACCCACATTATTTGCTGAAAGAGTTCGGAATAAAATTCGAGCTGAATATGGGAGATATATTCCCTACGACAATCTATCATATGGACATTTGTCAAACGCCTGTATTAAAGAAGGATTAGCTTTATGCAATGATTTAAAACTTAAAAATCAATTGAAGTCTCAAAGACTTACCAAACGTAAAGAATTGGGTGAATTCTGTGAACAATTCACTTATAATCAACCTTATAAGGCTGACCAAGAAGTTATTCCTAATAAAGGAAAAAAGAAAAAATTCTTTAAAAGGAAAAAGAAAAAATTCTTTAAAGAAAAAGAAAAAGAAAAGCCAGATAGGGCTAAAAAGAAAGTGAAAAAAGAGAAAAATAAAATTCATTGTTATAAATGTGGTCGTATTGGGCATTACGCCAATAAATGTTATACAAAGAAAAAGATTGACAAAATACAAGACGAAGGTCTTAAAAGAATGCTATACAACATTCTAATGAACAGTGATACTGAAGATGAATCATATTCATCATCAACCTCAGAATCTGAGGAAGAAGAAAATTATAAATGTGCAATTAATAATTGTAATGAAGAGGCTGAATATTGGAAAGCCATAATTCAAATGAATGGACTATCAATTAATATGATTAAATCAAACAGTGAATTATTATCAAAAATTTTATCAGGGGATATATCTCCTGAATTAAAAGAAGAATTATTAAAAAAATTTATCAATAAAGACAAAAGTCCAAACATTGATAATGTATATAGATTTTCTGAAGTTCAAAAAAGAAGGCAAAATATTGCCCCAACTTCTAAAGAAATATCGTTATTGTTTGCGTCAAAAGTTGGTTTTGTCATGGAATTCATTATATCTTCAGTCGATTACAATAAATTCAAAAGAAATAGCCTTTTTATAAGACTTCTTTTACACAACAAAATGAAAATTATAACTCTTGGGAAATAAACGCAGGATCGTTGTTTGGATCTCTGCTTGCGTGGGATCTTTGCCTGTGCCGGGAGCGCTTTGACTCGTGGACCACCAAATCACAGATTCTGATCGAATCGTGAGGGGTTTATGATTCTGACTTCGTTTATCGAAGTGAGAACTTGAAACGATATCTTATCAAGGTAAGATAGTCGTTCTTCTTGAAATCAAGTCAAAGCTTGAATATCAAGGAGTTGCCAGAAACTCAAGAACTCTGCTCTTTCTCTGCTCTGAAGTGCTCAAAATGATCAGCCCTCCTGAAAAATGGCCTTCGGGGGGTATTTATAGCCCCTATGAACAGTTAGCGGAAAACAGGCTCGCGAGACAGTGTTTACTGTCTCGCTGTCGAGACAGTGTTTGCTGTCTCGACGGGCGAGACAGTGTTTGCTGTCTCGGCCCGCGAGACAGTAAACACTGTCTCGCGTGCGAGACAGTAAAGACTGTCTCGCATGGCGAGACAGTAAAGGCTGTCTTTTCTTTGATTTTTTAGATGACTTCCTTTTGAGCTGTGTTCGGATATCTCTCAGCATTTTTTGACGCCTACAGATACCCCCTCCAAAGTATTCCATACTCATTCTTTTATAGAGGAGTCTGGGATACTTTGGATAAGATAGATCTTATCTGCAATCCCTTCAAGGCTTGATTAAGTAGATCATACGGCAGGACCCATACATGGCTTCAACTCTTGACTTCGTCATCTTTTAGCCTATTTAGTGCTTTGTAGAATAGCTAAAATTCCTCCGATGCTGCGTTTATCGCGTGACCGTCGTCGAAGTCTTGAATTAGAACTGCTATTGAAGAATGTAGATATAGTTTATACTCATATACTTTATTGGAGTGTTCGGGAAATAGTTTAACCTCATATACCCGTTGGGAGGTAGCCAGGTTATTCTTAAGAATATTTTGAGTGATATTCTCCAGAAACTTCCTGTTGATGGTAGGGAAACAGTTTAGACTCGTGTACCTATTGGAGTAATATGGCCTCTTTTTTGTTGGTAGAGATGAACCCGATGATGGAGAGGAAGAATTTTATATTCTATCTCCTGGTCTCTTGTTTGTTGGTAGAGATGAACCAGAATCGGAGAGGAAGAATTTTATATTCTATCTCCTGATCTCTTTTTTTATTGGTAGAGATGAACCTAGAATCGGAGAGGAAGAATTTTATATTCTATCTCCTGGTCTCTTTTTTGTTGAAATGAATCGAGAGAAGATTCTGGTTGTGGTCCTAACTGTAGTAAGGTTTGACCAAATGGGGGTTTGAGACGATCCTAACTGTTTAAAGGTTTGATCGCTCGATTTGCGGACTTCTCGTTCGTGAAAGGAATCGAGAAGAGATTTTGGCTTTGGTCCTAACTGTTTAAAGGTTTGACCAAATGGGAATTTGAGATGATCCGAACTGTTTAAAGGTTTGATCGTTCAATTTGTGGGCCTCTCGTTCATGGAAAGAATCGAGAGGGGATTTTGGCTTTGGTCCTAACTGTTTAAAGGTTTGACCAGATGTGAGTTTGATACGATCCTAACTGTTTAAAGGTTTGATCGTTCAATTTGTGGACCTCTCGTTCATGGAACGAATCGAGAGGGGATTTTGGCTTTGGTCCTAACTGTTTAAAGGTTTGACCAAAATGGGAATTTTGTGAGGGAAGATTGATCTAAAGAGGTGATCGAATCTCATCTCAGCAAAAGAGTATTCAGAAGTCATAGTAGGAGTTTAGTGTTTATCACTTTGTTCATAATGATCGGGGTTATCTCTAAGAATATTACATTTAGCATTCTTCCGGGAACTTCCCGTTACATGAATTATCCACCCCCAGCTTTCTTTGCAAAACTGAGTGTAACGAGGAGTACGTTATCCTCATTCGCATATTCGGGTTATCCTTAAGAATATAATATTCTCCAGGAACTTCCCGTTATATGAATCATCCACCCCCAGCTTCCTTTACGAAACCGGGTTTAACATTGTACTCAGTTGGATAATCGAGAAGCAGTTTATACTCATATGCTCTTTGGAGTGTGGGAAAACAGTTTATACTCGTGCACCCACTGGAGTTGTATGGTCGTATTTACTCGACTTCTTTCGTCGTTATGAGGCCGGAGTCAATTAGGGCTTGGATCTTGTTTTTGAGTCCAAAGCAAATCTCGGTGGGATGAAGAACCCTTCTGTGGTACGCACAGTAGTTTGGATCCGTAATCCTCTTAGCACCCTCCTGATCTTTAATAGGCGGTAGCTCGATTTTGTCATTGGCGAGGAGGTATTCCAATATGGCTGGAGCTTCATCATCTTCGAAAGAATACTCCTTTTGGAACCTCGGATCGAGAGTTGCGTTCACAGGCATTGTGGATGTCATCGGTTGACCTCTCTCCACTTTTTTTCTTTTAAGAAAGTGTTTAGCTTGTTCACCACGTAGTTTTAACTCTTTCCAAGTTTTGGATGGTATGACCCCCATAACTTCCAGGACATCGATGGAGAGGTTATTGTGGCATGTTTGCAGGATGAACTCCTCTGTAATAGGATCTCTGCAATTCATTGCTTTGCCACGGAAACGCTTGACAAAATCGTCGACTGGCTCTCCGTCTTTTTGCTTCTCATCTAAAAGGGTTCCGACTGACACTTCGGTATCGTCATCGAAGAAGTTGCTAGCTATTGATGCTCTCTGGCTTGAGCCGTCGGTACCAATCGAAGGCGGGCCCACGAAGGGTGCCAACGAATGACCGGACCATTAAAGCCTCGTTTCCAGAGATCATGCCCAAATGAGACTTGAAATAAATCAAGTGCTGAATCGGCGAACTCTTCCCCTCAAACGGTGTGAAGTTAATCATGTTGAATTTGGCCGGGTATGGTATTGAATCCCATTCTCTTGGATAGGGACATGGAATACTTGTCTTTTTCCCTTCTTGAGCCATCATCAAAGCGTTGATTTTGTTTTCAAGCTCTTTTATTTTCTCTTCCTCGTTTATGTCTTCATTCGAAGGACGTTGACGAGAATGAGTTAGACCACCCCCTGTGAGAGGTGCTATTGAACCACCTCTAATATCGTTATTGGGAGGATCCGTTAAACCACCCCCAGCGTTATTGCTATTAGGAGGTGTATCAGCCATAATGACTTCATCCACTTCTGGATCACTGTCATTTGTAACATTCTGAATGTGGTGGCTGGATTCAACTCTTTGACTGGACTCAGCGGGTTGAGGCCGTTGAGCTAGCAATTCTCTCATTTGTTGGATAGCTAACTCCATTTCTGTCTTCACTTCAGCTCTAATTTCTTCACGTTGTTTGGCTAGAGCTTCTTGAAGTATTTGAGCGAACTGATCAGAGGTGATTGTGAGTACTTCTATGGTTTGTCCTATGCTAGATGATGTATCATCCGAAGCGATCGCAGTACAAGTGTCCGAGAGTTCATCCTCCGAGGACATCCCTTCATGCATTCTTTTATAATCTCTGCGCCTGATGGCTCTTAATTGGAGTCGAGACATCCTTTGAGCAATTCTTGGATTGACTCTTCTTCTCGGGGAAAAGTCAGGATTTGAGTCACTTGAATGCCGCTTAGACTTTCTTTTATCAGCTACGTTGATGGTGACTTCAGGGAATTCATCATATTGGATAGCTGATCTTATAAGTCGTGCACAGGAACAATGAGAGCGAATAATTCTTTTTCAAAATTTATTCACACCCCCAACTTGATAATACGATTCATCGGTATGATTGCCAAAAAATCGTATCGTTTGTTGGCATGACCTCCCAGGTATGACGATGTCTTTTGGTGAATGCGTCTTCTTCTGAGGGTGTAAAACCTTGTTGGCATTCTCAGGACAATTTATTGTTGCCTTTGAACGATCCAAGGTTATATCGGGAGTCGCACGTTTAGAACCACCCCCTTGTGGGTATGGAGTCTTAACGGGCTCCGAATGCTAATTTTGCACAACTCCAGACTTTGAAATCCAAACTCGGCAGGGTTTCGGTGGTTCTTTGGTCACCGTTTCCTTCTTCCTTTCTCGTCTTTGTTGTAAGAGAGCACGAGCATGAGCTGCGTTTGCACGACGCTTTTGTATACGTTCTTTGAGGGTCGAACGAGTCCTTTTGACAATAGTCCATTCCTCCGTCATGAGTTTTGCAGAAACGTGAGTAGTTTGTCGTTGCGTTGAACAAACCACTTGTTGTTTCCTCGACTCTAAGTCCGCATAATAACGAACTCCGTCGGTTTGTTCAAATGCCTTAGCTATTTGGCGAGCACGGCGCTGACGCTGTCTCTGACGAGCCCTCTTCGTCAGTACCGGTGGGCTTTGATTCGATGACTCTTTAACTAGATAAGAGTCATTATGAGCAGAGGTGTTGCGAGTAAAATCCTTAGCAATAATCCGGAGAGAGTCTTCATTTTGTGCCTTCTTTGGCATGTAGGTCTTCCTCAATTGTGAGATTCTCTTGTATTTACGAGACAATGAAGATCTTGAAGAGGATGATGAGAGATATTCCTCAAATTTGGTTTGGTCGAATTCGTATTCGACCATGGATTCAACTGGAATCTTGATCGGCTGCGACACGACGGTCTCGACAGCGAGACCGTTGGCTCCCACTGTGGTCGCCAGCTTGTTTGCGTCAAAAGTTGGTTTTGTCATGGAATTCATTATATCTTCAGTCGATTATAATAAATTCAAAAGAAATAGCCTTTTTATAAGACTTCTTTTACACAACAAAATGAAAATTACAACTCTTGGGAAACAAATGCAGGATCGTTATTTGGATCTCTGCTTGCATGGGATCTTTGCCTGTGCCGGGAGCGCTTTGACTCGTGGACCACCAAATCACAGATTCTGATCGAACCGTGAGGGGTTTATGATTCTGACTTCGTTTATCGAAGTGAGAACTTGAAACGATATCTTATCAAGGTAAGATAGTCGTTCTTCTTGAAATCAAGTCAAAGCCTGATTATCAAGGATTGGCCGTAAGGTCAGCACCTCTGCTCTCTCTGCTCTCTCTCTGCTCTGGAGTGCTCCAAATGATCAACTTTTGATCTCTGCTGGCCGCCCCCGTGAAAATAGCCTTCGGGGGGTATTTATAACCCTCTGGATGAACAGTGCTCGCGAGACAGCATTTGCTGTCTCGGCGGGCGAGACAGTGTTTGCTGTCTCGGCCCGCGAGTGCGAGACAGTAAAGACTGTCTCGCATGGCGAGACAGTAAAGGCTGTCTTTTCTTTGATTTTTTAGATGACTTTCTTTTGAGCTGTGTTCGGATATCTCTCAGCATTTTTTGACGCCTACAGTTATCATCTCTTAATAAAGAGATACAATACTTGAAAAAAGAAGTCAAAGAATTAAAACAAGAGAATAAATATATTCTCTCAAGATTAGATGATACTGAAACATCTAATACTCTAGTTCAACATACTGAACACAACGATAATGATATTGATGATAATGCACTGTTGCAAATATTGCAACAAGTTTCCTCTCAAAAATGGTATATAAATGTTACCTTAGTAATAGCTGATCAAATGTATATATCAGATATTATAGCTCTGGTTGATAGTGGTGCAGATCTAAACTGCATAAACGAAGGAATAATTCCTTCCAAATTCTTTGAAAAAACTACTCAGACCTTAAGTAGTGCTAATGGTAACCAATTAGAGGTAAAATATAAATTACCACAAGCACATATATGTGTGCAAGGGACTTGTATACCAACTCCCTATATATTAGTCAAAAATTTATCCCAACATATTATTTTAGGAACTCCATTTTTACATACTATTATGCCCATTAGTCAAATTGACACTAATGGTATTCGTGCTCATTTTGAGGATAAAGAAATTATATTAGAATTCATCACAGATCCTCAAACTAGAATGTTGAATGAAGTCAAAAATATAATCTTAAAAGAAAATCAAATTAATTTTCTTAAAGAAGAAGTAGTATTTGTTCAAGTTGAAGAACAAATAAAAAAGCATAAAGACTTAATAAGTCAAATTGAAAATAAATGTAAACTCACTCTATGCAGTGATGTTCCAAATGCATTTTGGAATAGAAAACAACATATTGTTTCTTTACCCTATATAGAGGATGTTCCAAATGCATTTTGGAATAGAAAACAACATATTGTTTCTTTACCCTATATAGAGGGATTCAACGAGAAAAATATTCTTTGGAATAGAAAACAACATATTGTTTCTTTACCCTATATAGAGGGATTCAACGAGAAAAATATTCCTACAAAATCTCGTCCATGCCAAATGAATCAAGAATACCTTGATTTATGTAAAAAAGAAGTACAAATTCTTATAGAGAAAAAACTAATAAGGAAATCATATTCTCCTTGGAGTTGTACTGCATTCTATGTTAACAATACAACTGAAAGAGAGAGAGAGGAGTTCCTCGTTTAGTTATCAACTATAAACCTCTAAATAATGTCCTTAAATGGATTAGATATCCAATTCCTAATAAAAGGGATTTGTTAAATCGCATTACTAATGCAAAAATCTTTTCAAAATTTGATTTAAAATCAGGCTATTGGCAGATTCAAATAGAAGAAAAAGATATATATAAAACTGCCTTTGTTGTCCCATTTGGACATTATGAATGGAATGTTATGCCATTTGGGCTTAAAAATGCACCTTCTGAATTTCAAAATATTATAAATGACATATTTATTCCTTATACGGATTTTATATTGTCATATATAGATGACATTCTGATATTTTCTCATAGTTTCGATCAACATGTTAAGCATTTAGAAATTTTTAGAAACTTAGCTATTAAAAATGGGTTAGCTATATCTGCCCCCAAAATGAAATTATTTCAAACTCAGATTAGATTTCTAGGTCACAATATAGAAAAAGGAACTACTATTTCTATTGACAGAAGTATAGAATTTGCTTCTAAATTTCCCGATGAAATAACTGACACTAAATAGTTACAGCGTTTTTTAGGTGCATTAAACTATGTAGCAGATTATTATAAAAATTTAGCACAAGACACGGTCCTTTTATACGATAGGCTTAAAAAGAATGCTAAGCCTTGGACTAAGCAACATACTGCTGCTGTAAAAAGAATTAAACGAAAGGTTAAATGCTTACCTTGCATTCATCTTGCAAATATTCACTAGTTCAAAATAGTTGAAACAGATGCATCTAATATTGGTTATAGTGGCATATTAAAACAAGTTGATCCCCAAACAAATAAAGAACAGTTAGTTCGTTTTACCTCTAGTAAATGGGATAAAGCTCAATTTAATTATTCCACAATTAAAAAGGAAATACTTTCAATTATTAAGTGCTTTTCTAAATTTCGAGATGATATCTTAAATCAAGAATTCATACTAAGAATTGATTGTAGTTCTGCTAAAAGTATTATTGAAAAAGATATGAAAAACTTAGTTTCTAAATAAATATTTGCCAGATGGCAAGCTGAATTAGCCATGTATCAATTTAAAATTGAGTATATTAAAGGAGATTATAATCACCTTCAACATCTAAGGATAGTCTAAATTGATAGTGATAAATAAAAACAATAAGAATTGATTAAAAATATCAGATTAGGGAATAAAAATTTAAAAAATATTATAGCTTAATAATTATCGTTACCATATAAATTAAAACAACTGTATAAAATTTTACTAATAAGTTAGAGCAGTAGAACACATTAGTAACATTAATTGATAGATGTTTAAATCCATAAAAATGATAAAATACTAAAATATAATAGCTTAGCATTAATTGATTATAATTTAGAAACATTAATCTCTGATGTTAATAATATTTATAGAGTAAAAGAATACAATGAATTACGTATGGAGATACTATCAGAATGTTCAGAGATATCCTTCAAAAGAATCAAGCTATTTCTATTGCAAATGGGAAAGTGACGAAAATAAATCTAAAATTCAGAAAACGTCAATGAATTATTTAAATTGGTATTAACATAAAGCATGTCTATTAAAGAAGCACCAATAATGTTACATTAAAGAATAATTTAATAACTTTATCCCAATCAAAGAAGAGTTCTCTATAGAAGATATAAGGAAAATTAGTAAGCATTCATAAATTTCGTACTTTGCTCTTCAAATACTAAAGAAATTAAATATTAAGATTAAAATCTAAGGAAAATTAGCAATAAAATATAGGTATTTAGTTTAGATCTTTGTGAAAAATGATAGGGATAGAGCAAATATAATATTATTGACGTATCATAAACATTTATTGGATGCACATCTGAAGAATTCACTGTAGAGAAAAAAGAGGTAACTCCTAATCTTATTAAGTAATAAATTAGAAACACAAAGAATTTCATATATATAAGATTAATATTTATTTTCATTGAAATAAAAAAAAACAAAGTCTGTATTTTAAGAAGTTTGTGTTGAACATCGGAAATACATTTTACTTCTTTGTGAAGTTAAACGACAAGATAAAAGATTAACGAGTCCAGGAAAGATAACAACACAAAAAAATACAACTCCAGCCTGATGTCACAATCGAGTAGATGATAAATACACTATTCTAGAATTGCCCGGGAAAAAAATAAAGGTGAGGAAGGATTGATTTTAGACCAATAAAAAAAATAAAACAGAAAGAATAAAAGATAATATTTTTTAAATATTTTATGGAATAGTTTAATTATTTTGAGTGAATTTAGGAATCTTTAGAAGAGAGTTTCATGAGTTTTTTTCGGTACTTTTATATGCTTGTGCAAATGTTTTTATCATATGAAAGTATACTAGAGTTAGAATTAATCTTTAATTTATAATTTCTTATGAAGTCTATCACTGATCAGGAACAAACTTAATATTCTCTTTTGTATCGTTTTAGTAACTAATCATTTTGCCTTATTGGTTTTAAATATTCACATTCTTCGTATAACATTATTTCAATAATTTTCACTTTTGGAACACTGTATTTTCTCAAGTAAAGCTTGGTATCATGTCAGTCAAAATAATATAAAAATTTAAATTAGATTCAAATTATATTTAGTTTCTATTAATTCAAATATCAATATGAAAATTTAAATTGGATGTAGCACATTTAAACAAACATTAAAGAAAATAAATAATCATAATATTACAATTTAGAGACAAAAATGAGCATAAACTATTAAAGTAGAACCGTGTAACAAATTTTAATTAGAAAATAATTTAAAAATACTTAATCATGATATTTAAGCACGTGCATTGGACAACCACGAGCAATTATAAAACCTAGTAGCTACTAAATTAGGGCTGAGCATGGTTCGGTTCAAACCAAAAAAACCGACCAAACCGAACCGAAAATAGCAGTTCGGTTCGGTTTTATTTGTAGGACGGTTCGGGTCAGGTTGAAAACTTTTCAACCCGAACCGACCGAACTAATAAGCAATAAGTACCCAATACCCGTTAACCCTCAAACCCGACCCGTCCCTCACATATCAACTACTCAACAAGAACCCTAAAATCCCAGCCGCCGCTTCCTCTGCCGCTCGCTGTCGGCCTTCCGCGATCGCAACAATCTGCAGGCAAGTTTTGCTTTTATGGTTATGGTGTAGCTGTTTGTTCTTGTAGGCTTGTAGTTGAGCACTCTTTTTTGCTGCTTGTTCGTATTTTTGTCCTCCGTAGCTCTTTTGTTCATTTTGGAAATTATTGAGAGGATGATATGTTAATTGCTTCTTATACATTGATTTTAAATAATATTTTATTTGTCAAATCTCATGATATTAGGTTAAACTTTTGTTTGCTTGGCCATTGGGTTTATGATTCTGTACATTTCATCTTGATTTATTCAGGTTTGAATTAATTTGTGTCGTGGTTGTCTTAACTACTAGTATAGAATTTTGTGTATGATTTTTCAGTGGATATAGGCCATAATGTTACATATGCATAATGTAGGGATTGTTTTGTACACTGTAATTGGCTGCAATACATTTTACAAGAAATGGTTTATTTTGCAACTGCTATCGCAAAACAAAAAATAACTGTACATAAAAAAAATCAATTGTACATCATTCTTCTTCATCTCAACTGAGAAATTTCATCACCTATTTGTCCTTCATTTCTTCATTCATAATGGATGTAAATTAACAAGTAAAATACCATTCAAGTATTGAATAGCTTACAAAATTATGTGATATGCATGCACTTTATGTATGCTTATACGTCAGAAAACTCCCAGGTTGCCACATGACATGGGACATCAGCTGTATCTCTTAGTCTTAAACCTCACTGCTTGAAAATTGAAAGTGCGGCTCCTTTCTAAGTTGAGTCATCACATATAACATTTACACAATGATACATATAAACAAACCTTGAGTTAATGCACCATGACATGAATTTAGAATGCATCTTGATTAGAACCGAACAAACCGAACCGCACCGAACCGACTTGCAAAAGTTCGGTTCGGTTTTGAATAATGGATGGTTCAGTTCGGTTGTTCACAATTTGATAAAAACCGAACCGAACCGACCGTTTGCACACCCCTATACTAAATGAGCGGTCCCTATTCACCCATCTGCCTGCCCCTATTCCCAAAACCAAAACCCGAAGCTCTGAGATCTCTCTACCCTAAAAACCCTAAATCTCTTCTCTTTCTCTCTCTAGGGTAGCTGAGCTCCTCATCGGCATCGATCCCGACCCCAGTCCCTCCTCCTCCGCCGCCTCCGCCCCGACATCACCTCTTCCTCTGAATTCAACTTGAAAACTCCGACAAAACCAAAATCCGATCTAGACAAAAGTATCAAAGTCACTTGCAATATGAGATTGAGATCAAACTTTGGAAGTAGACAAAGTTCGACATAATATCGATGGTATTTCATTTTTCCCTTTCTCAATTTCACAAAATTTTTTGGTCCAATCTTTTGCTTGCATATACTCTATGCCTTTGTGTTTGTTTAAATGTTTTTTACTACGTTATTTGGACATAGATCTAGGGAATTTAGGGTTTAATTGGTGGTAAATTTCAATTTTGGTCCTTTGTATTTGATTGGAAGTGGTGCAATTTTGATGTTTTGGGAGTGGCACCTATCGGAAGAACAAAAAGTTTGGATCTTTCACTTGTTGGGTTTGGATTTGGCCTCGTTATTATATATCTTAATTTAAATTTTCAACGATTGTCAATACTTTCTGTTTGATTTGAAGTGCTGAAGTTTTGATACAAGTGGCACCAATCTAGGTAAAGAAAAAAGTTCTGATCTTTGGGTTGATTGGGTTTAAATTTAATCTTTTTGCTGTTAAACTTAGAAAATCAAGTTAGTCAATTACTATTTTGAAGAATATAACATAATGCAATTATTTTTCGTCACTGTGTGCGGACTTTCAACATGATTAAATATAAGGGAATACTGCATATGAATTATGATGAAGTAAATATTCGATGAAACAATGCCTCTAACCAATTATGTATATTTTTCTCTAGTATAGATCTATCTTAAACTAATCGGTATATGGAAAAATTTTACATTTTTAACATACATTGTATCTTACAATATCTTTACATATAAATTTAAAAGTTTCTTTATTATGTGTTTGCTACCCAAAATTGATGTGCTATTAAATTATTTTTTCAGCTATCATGTCTTTAAATGATCAATTTAGCATCCATCATGATGACGGTAGTGATGATGAGAGTACTTCTAAACGCAAAAGAAGACAAACATCAAAAGTTTGGGATTACTTTACAAAGTTACCTACCGATAATGATGAGAAAACTAAAGTTCAATGTAATATGTGTAATCATATTTATGTTGGTAGTCACGTCACTAAGACAATGTTGAAGCATATGGATTCTTGCCCGAAAAGGAACTTAGATGAGGCTGATTCTTCAAGGAAAAATATGCCACTAAATCAAGAAAAATATAGAGAAATGCTTGCTAGAGTAATTGCATTGCATGATTATCCATTCACTTTTGTCGAACATCGAGGAAACCGTGAGTTGCATATTTTTTTTTAAATTTTGAAGTCAAATATATTTCTAGGAACACTGCTAAAGCAGATTTGGTCAAGTTGTACAAGAAAGAAAGAGAATCTTAAACATGTTTTAAAGCTAGTTCCTAGTAGAATTTGTCTAATCACGAATTTATGGACCTCTTCCACCTCCGACTACTATGTCTCTCACCGTACATTATGTTGACTGTTGGATGTTGTAGCATAAGATATTATCTTTATCTCATGTTCCACCCCCATATATTAGAGTAATTCTAGTAGAGAAGCTATTTCATTTGTTGAAGGATTGTGGTATTGAAAAAAGAAATTTTACTATTACTTTGGACAATGTAGCATATAATGATGCTTTCATGAGAATTTTAAAAGGCCATCCGGTTTTAGAAGATCATTTTATTAGTAATGGTGATTTTTTGCATGTGCGGTGTTGTGCTCATATTCTAAATATTGTTGTGCAAGATGAGCTAAAGGTTATCGATAAATCATTGCCTAAGATAAGAGAATGCATCAAGTGTGTGAAGAGTCCTGAAAGAAAAAAAGAAGTTTGCAGAGTGCATTGCACAAACTTGTTCAGGTAAAGCGAAAAAAATTCAGCAGTCAGCAGGATGTGTCCAACAGGTAGAATTCTACGTTTCTAATGTTGGAGTGTTCTGAACATTCGTCGGGCATTTGAGCACTTAAGAGTTGATTGATCCAAATTTTACTTTTTTGCCATCAAGTGAATAATGAGCAAATGTTAAAAAAATTGTAAAGTTTTTAAAGCCTTTTTATGAAGTGTCCACTCTTTTTTTGGAAGTAAATATCCAACTGTCAACTTATATTTTGGTGGAGTGTTTTAAGATTCAAAAATGCATAATGGAGATGAAAAATGATGATCAAGATATAAAATCCATGGCAAATGATATGAGAATAAAATTTGATAAATATTGGGAATGTTATAGTGTTATTTTGTCATTTGCAGTCATTTTGGACCCCCGATACAATGTAAAGTATGTAGAGATTTGTTTTGAGAAATTAGGAATTAGTTCTGATTATGTATTGACTATCTTAGAGAAACTGAGAAGTCTTTACAAAGAATATGAGCGAGCATCTCTAGGTACATCTGTAGCTGAGAGCAGTGGTGAAGAGAACTTTGGAGATGTTCCTAATGATGAGATGATTGAGTTTGAACGGAGTGAGAGTCAACTATATTTAGTCAGTGGCTCCAAGTCTCAATTAGAAGAATATCTAGATGAAAAATTTGTCAGTTGGAAGAAAAATGATCGCTTGAATGATCTCGAGTATTGAAAAGGTGAATGCGAGAAGCGTCCTCAGTTGTCGATGATGGCTCGAGATATATTGAGTATTCTTATTACTTCGGTGGCCTCTGAATCGACTTTCAGCATTGCGGGTCGTGTGCTTGACTAGTATCGAAATTGTCTTCTTCCGAAGAATGCTGAAGCTCAAATTTGTACTGGTTCTTGGTTAGACGGGATTCCTTGTGAGTTGTTTTCTTTTCTTTCTTTATTGCTTTTTTGTATTGTTGTGGACTACATATTTTATCACAGAATATTAATAGTATTTTTTCTTATTAATGAAGCTCGGACAGACATTGAAGAAGAAAATTTATTAGTACATGATTTCAGTAATCTCGAGTTTTCTAAATCGGAAGGCGAAAGTGATTAGCGTTGTAATCCATTTATTTTATCTAACATTTATCACAGTAGTATACTTAGTTTTATTTAGCCACAGATATATTTGATTGTGAGTTTAATTTCGGTCACTGAGCTTTAGGAGATTCCAGAGTGAATGAAACCAAGTAATCCATTTACTTTATCTAACATTTATCCACCACAGATATATTTGTTGTTTTCAGGACTTGTGGAAGAGTTCAACTCAACTGAGGCAGCTAGTAAGGTTACTTGATCTGTTTATTTTGTGATTATCTTATCAAATGTAATATTTTTTAAGCATTAGACATGAAATTATGGTCTTTCGAATTTTAATTCCTGTACTCGTTAATTGTCCAATATTTGCCAAAAACAATGTCAACTAAGCTAGACGTTATGTAATTAAGGGCACGATTAAGAAAATAATTCAAATTAATTTTGGGGTGGGTGGGGCAAGGGGGGATTTTTTGTTTTACTTGTTAATTATATGTTCTTTTATTTATATTTTAAATCTTTGACCCTTCTTGACTTCTCTCTATTTGTATCCATGAGGTGTTGTAACTGAAAGCTTTCAATAAATTTGAGAACACATTGGAAGCTTTATCTGGAACAACTTTGCTGATTGATAGTAAGCCGAGCAAGGGTCTTTGCAATTTTTAATTTTACTACTTTATATTGAAGATTTATTAAAAACTTCCTCTTGGCCTACCAGGTCCTCTTTTCTGTTGGCATCTTTTCTTTTTTGTGTGCAAGTCATTTTTGTAGTTCGCAATCTATTAGTACCATAATAGCATCTTTTGTATTGGGAAGCAAAGTTAGTTGACACTATTTATGAACTTAAATCAAGCAACGGTAATGCAAAGTTTGTGTCAATGTGATCTGTATCATGTTCTCATGTGATATATTGATGTATTTATTAGTATTTTATCACAAACCTAGCCCCAGGTTATGAGTAGTGATTGCTGGTTTTAGTTCTTAAAGTTTGGATCAAACTCTACATTTTTTTCTTACTGTAAATATATATGTTACACAGAGCCTAATATATTATGTATTACATTTTCTTTATATTTGCCAATAGAATTCTTCCGACTCATTTGTTGAATAAGAATTCTATTTCTTGTTTCTAATTCTCGAATGATTATATTTGGGAAAAAAAACTCCTAGAATTTTTGCAAAAAAAAAAATGCTCAGAAGGTTGTAAAAACCCTCCAAAATGTTTGCAAAAGGCCCCTAAAAGTTTGCAAGAGCCCCAAAAAGTATTATATACATAGTTACTATAGTTAAATGAGCAAATGAGTGCCCCGTTTATTAAATGGGCGGGCAAAAACCTACCCATTTAGAAAATATTAAATGAGTCATAAATGGGTAAATGAGCAAAACATGCGCACCCATTTATGATCCGTCCATTTAATACCTAACTCACCCATTTAACACCCCTACTCAACACACACCTAGCAGTAGGTGATTTTCTAGAACAAAGTGAAGAAAGGTGAAAAGACAAGACTTGGTTTCAATTATGGAGTAAAAAAATAATAGAAATAGTCATATGGGCTCAAAGACCATCGGCTCAAAAGAAGAAAAACAAAGTGGTCCTAAGAAGCTATGAGTAGGTAGGAACTAGCAAGTAGCCTAGGCAGCTATGATCATATGTACTTCATTTTGAATAAAGAAGTTGAAAAGGTACAGATGCGAGAAAAGAAATATCGTGTCCCTCAGATAACAGAGAAGGTGGTACGAAACAAAGAAGAGGGCAAAAGTAGGCTCTGATACCAGTAAAAGGATAAAAGAGGTTGGTTTTTTTGATTTGTGGTTTCGGATAGAAATTTGTGTTTTTCTGTGTATCTCAACAATGAGATAACCCTTCCTTTTATAGAGGCTTTCCAGTAACCACCCCACCCCAAATCATACCAGCCTCCATAATTTCCTCTAAGGGGCTGTTTGGTTCGTTTCCTAGATATAGGGAAATGCATTTTCATGTACAAAAACACAAGTTTTGAGTTTTTCAAATTTTTCTAAGAAATAAATTGTTTCGCTTTTGTTCGCACAAAAAAAATGGTGGGAAACCAATGTATTTATTTTTCTTATGTTTGGTTCGCATGGAAAAAAAGGAAAACTTTTGTTTATATGGCAAAAAGCTGATGTGGCTGCAAGTTTCGTCGATTTCACGAGGTTAAGGAAGGAATTGGGGGAGAAATCTAATGTGATGGCGATTTTCACCGAGTTTCCCTTCTTCAACCCTAGCGAACCAAAGAAGGAAAAAAAAACCCGACGGAAAGCTTATATCCTACGTGGCCACGAAAAATCTAATATGGAGGTGTAAAACTTTTTCACCGAGTTAAAAAACGAACCAAACAGCCCCTAACCATCCACAAATCTTTCTTCTACAGATATTAAGGAAGTTATGCTAACAACCCAATAATATTTAGGTAATATTTCCTGATTGGTTTGGTCAATAATTGATCGGGTCATATTAACAGAATGATCTAACAAATCTCACAATCTTGATTACTTTGAAAAAAATTCAATTCTTCAATCCGATCATAAAAAAGAATTGAAAAAATACTCACTTTTGTGCTCAAAAAGAGCCTTACGAATCTCCATTTTCTTCGTGGCGTAGCTGTTGACGCATCCAAAGCCTCCATTGCATGGTACTTTGAGACTGGGATGCATGAGCAACAACGACATGACTCTTTAGCTTCTTTCCCTTGAGATAGAGCAGTTTGGGGGGCCCTTCGACTTCGACTGATCAAAGCAAGCCTGGCATAAAATGCGCCCAAATTCGTCATAAAGAGGCGGGGGGCCATTATCGTCGTCGAGCTCTTCCTTAGAAGTGGGGATCCTTGGGGATGTGGTTTTGGGGGATGGGCTCTTCAAGAACGAGGACAAGGTTAAAGAAGTCCCCAAGAGTGAAGTTTTCGTCAAAGAGAAACTCCACGGGGACCTAGGTTTAGGGTTTGATTTTTCGGATAAAACAAGAATGACAGTTTCTCGTTACAGGTTGAAGAAGACGACGATGATGGTGATCTGATTCTTTCTGAGTCACGCTGGATTATATAGAGGGCGGGCCGTGGGCCCTCTAGAGGTCGCTTTCGAGGAAAGTTTAGAAGGGGAAGTGGAGTGAGCCAAATTTGTCGCTCTCGGGGACTTCTTTAACCTTGTCCTCGTTCTTGAAGACCCCATCTCTGAGGAAGAGCTCGACGACGATAATGACATCCCGCCTCTTTACGACGAATTTGGCCGCATTTTATGCGAGGTTTGTTTTGATCGGTCGAAGGGGTCCCCCGAGCTGCTCTATCTCGAGGGAAAGAAGCTAAAGAGCCATGTCGCTGGTGCTCATCCCAGTCTTAACGTACCGTGCAATGGAGGCTTTGGATGCGTTAACAGCTACGCCACAAAGAGGAAAATGTAGATTCATAAGGCTCTTTATTCTCATAAAAGTGATTATTTTTCAATACTTTGGTGATTGGATTGAAGAATTGAATTTTCCAAAGTAACCAAGATTGTGAGATTTGTTAGATCATTCGTCCTTTTTACATAAGTAGGTGAATCTTATAAAACGAGACATCTACTTATGTAAAAAGGACGAATGCTCTAACAAATCTCACAATCTTGGTTACTTTGAAAAATTCAATTCTTCAATCCAATCATCAAAGTATTAAAAAATAATCACTTTTGTGCTCATAAAGAGCCTTATGAATCTACATTTTCCTCTTTGTGGCGTAGCTGTTAACGCATCCAAAGCCTCCATTGCACGGTACGTTGAGACTGGGATGAGCACCAGCGACATGGCTCTTTAGCTTCTTTCCCTCGAGATAGAGCAGCTTGGGGGACCTCTTCGACCGATCAAAACAAGCCTGGCATAAAATACGCCCAAATTCATCGTAAAGAGGCGGGATGTCATTATCGTCGTCGAGCTCTTCCTCAGAAGTGGGGTCTTCAAGAACAAGGACAAGGTTAAAGAAGTCCTCGAGAGTGACAAATTTGGCTCGCTCTACTTCCCCTTCTAAACTTTCCTCGAAAGCGACCTCTAGAGGGCCCACGGCCCGCCCTCTATATAATCTAGCGTGACTCAGAAAGAATCAGATCACCATCATCGTCGTCTCTTCAACCTGTAACGAGAAACCGCCATTCTTGTTTTTTCCGAAAAATCAACCCCTAAACCTAGGTCCCCGTGGAGTTTCTCTTTGACGAAAACTTCACTCTCGGGGACTTCTTTAACCTTGTCCTCGTTCTTGAAGAGCCCATCTCCTAAAACCACATCCCCAAGGATCCCACTTCTAAGGAAGTGCTCAACGATGATAATGGCCCCCCGCCTCTTTATGACGAATTTGGGCGCATTTTATGCCAGACTTGCTTTGATCAGTAGAAGTCGAATGCCCCCCCAAACTGCTCTATCTCAAGGGAAAGAAGCTAAAGAGTCATGTTGCTGTTGCTCATGCATCCCAGTCTCAAGGTACCATGCAATGGAGGCTTTGGATACATCAACAGCTACTACGCCACGAAGAAAATGGAGATTCGTAAGGTTCTTTTTTAGCACAAAAGTGAGTATTTTTCCAATTCTTTTTTATGATCGGATTGAAGAATTGAATTTTTTTCAAAGTAGTCAAGATTGTGAGATTTGTTAGATCATTCTGTTAATATGACCCGATCAATTATTGACCAAACCAATCAGGAAATATTACCTAGATATTATTGGGTTGTTAGCATAACTTTCTTAATATCTGTAGAAGAAGGATTTGTGGATGGTTAGAGGAAATTATGGAGGTTGGTATGATTTGGGGTGAGGGTGGTTACTGGAAAGCCAATATAAAATGAAGGATTATCTCATTGTTGAGATACACAGAAAAACACAAAAGTTTCTATCCGGAACCCCAAATCAAAAAAACCAACCTCTTTTATCCTTTTATTGGTATAAGAGCCTACTTTTGCCCTCTTCTTTGTTTCATACCACCTTCTCTGTTATTTGAGGGACACGATATTTCTTTTCCCACATCTGTATCTTTTCAACTTCTTTATTCAAAATGAAGTAAATATGGTCATAGCTGCCTAGGCTACTTGCTAGTTCCTACCCACTCATAGCTTCTTAGGACCACTTTGTTTTTCTTCTTTTGAGCCGATGGTCTTTGAGCCCATGTGACTCTATTTCTATTATTTTTTTACTCCATAAGTGAAACCAAGTCTTTTGTCTTTTCACCTTTCTTCATTTTGTTCAAGAAAATCACCTCCTGCTAGGTGTGTGTTGAGTAGGTGTGTTAAATGAGTGAGTTTGGGTATTAAATGGGCGGGTCCTAAATGAGTGCGCATGTTTTGCCCATTTCCCATTTATGACTCATTTAATATTTTCTAAATGGGTAGGTTTTTGCCCGCCTATTTAATAAACGGGCTACCCATTTGCTCATTTAACTATAGTAGCTATGTATATAATACTTTTTGGGGCTCTTGCAAACTTTTGGGAGCCTTTTCATACATTTTGGAGGGCTTTTACAACCTTTTGAGCGTTTTTTTTGCAAAAATTCTAGGAGTTTTTTTTCCTAAATAGAATCATTCGAGAATTAGAAACTAGAAATAGAATTCTTATTCAACAAATGAGTCGGAAGAATTCTATTGGCAAATATACAGATAATGTAATATATATTATATGAGGATCTGTGTATCATATATATTTACAGTAAGGAAAAAATGTAGAGTTTGATTCAAACTTCAAGAACTAAAACCAGTAATTGCTACTCATGACCTGGTGCTAGGTTTGTGATAAAATACTAATAAATACATCAATATATCACATGAGAACATGATACAGATCACATTGACACAAACTTTGCATTATCGTTGCTTGATTTAAGTTCATAAATAGTTTCAACTAACTTTGCTTCCCAATACAAAAGATGTTATTATAGTACTAATAGATTGCGAACTACAAAAATGACTTGCACACAAATAAGAAAAGATGCCAACAGAAAAGGGGACCTGGTAGGCCAAGAGGAAGTTTTTAATAAATCTTCAATATAAAGTAGTAAAATTAAAAATGGCAAAGACCCTTGCTCGGCTTACTATCAATTAGCAAAGTTGTTCCAGATAAAGCTTCCAATGTGTTCTCAAATTTATTGAAAGCTTTCAGTTACAACACCTGATGGATACAAATAGAGAGAATATTCCATACATTGTCAAGAAGGGTCAAAGATTTAAAATATAAATAAAAGAACATATAATTAACAAGTAAAACAAAAAATCCCCCCTTGCCCCACCCACCCCAAAATTAATTTGAATTATTTTCTTTATCGTGCCCTTAATTACATAACGTCTAGCTTAGTTGACATTGTTTTTGGCAAATATTGGACAATTAACGAGTACAGGAATTAAAATTCGAAAGACCTTCATGATTTCATGTCTTATGCTTAAAAAATATTACATTTGATAAGATAATCACAAAATAAACAGATCAAGTAACCTTTCTAGCTGCCTCAGTTGAGTTGAACCCTTCCACAAGTCCTGAAAACAACAACAAATATATTTGTGGTGGATAAATGTTAGATAAAGTAAATGGATTACTTGGTTTCATTCACTCTGGAATCTCCTAAAGCTCAGTGACCGAAATTAAACTCCCTATCAAATATATCCGTGGCTAAATAAAACTAAGTATGCTACTGTGATAAATGTTAGATAAAATAAATGGATTATAACGCTAATCACTTTCGCCTTCCGATTCAGAAACCTTGAGATTACTGAAATCATGTACTAATAAATTTCCTTCTTCAATGTCTACCAGAGCTGCATTTAATAAGAAAAAATAATATTAATATTCTATGATAAAATATGTAGTGTACAACAATACAAAAAAGCAATAAAGAAAACAACTCACGAGAAATCCCGTCTAACCAAGAACCAGTACAAATTTGAGCTTCAGCATTCTCCTGAAGAAGACAATTTCGATACTAGTCAAGCACACGACCCACAATGCTGAAAGTCGATTCAGAGGCCACCAAAGTAATAGGAATACTTAATATATCTCGAGCCATCATCGACAACTGAGGACGCTTCTCGCATTCGCCTTTTCAATACTCGAGAACATTCCAGTGATCATTTTTCTTCCAACTGACTAATTTTTCATCTAGATATTCTTCTAATTGAGACTTGGACCCACTGACTGAATATAGTTGACTTTCACTCTGTTCAAACTGAATCATCTCATCATTAGGAACATCTCCAAAGTTCTCTTCACCACTGCTCTCAGTTACAGATATACCTAGAGATGCTCGCTCATATTCTTTGTATAGCCCCAGTTATATTTGGCTGCACCTAAATATCCTTAAGTTTCTGAAAGTTGCATCTTACCCTCGGTTATGCAACCAAGAAAATTTCCCTCTGAAAATTCTCATGTTTGCAAAACTAAGAATACTACAGTGCAACTTTTAGAAACTTTAAGTAACTTAAATGCGGCCAGAGATATTCAAATTAGGTGAAACTATAGGGTATTGAAGCCGATTCGAAGGATATACACTATTTTTCTTGGGGATATACACAGTACATAGTTCCAAAGCTGACAACTCAGACTCAAGGTGTCAAAAATCTCTTTTCATTTGCCAATGTTAATTTTAGGGGGTTTTCTGATAAAATTTCAAAGGAGGGGTGTGTAATAAAAATCTTAAGGGGCTTTTTAATAAGCCCTATATTTAAGGGGATTTTCTAATATTTTGGAAGTTGAG
Source organism: Asparagus officinalis (assembly GCF_001876935.1). Lineage (NCBI taxonomy): Eukaryota > Viridiplantae > Streptophyta > Magnoliopsida > Asparagales > Asparagaceae > Asparagus > Asparagus officinalis. The sequence goes on along the minus strand of NC_033798.1, from coordinate 4,716,509 downwards.
GGAGGTTTTTCGATAATCGTCCAAAGTTAAGGCGGTTTTTCTGATATTTACCCTTTCTTAAACTTGACTCTGTGTCTCATGTGAAGAGATTTTTCTTTTGTAAATTGGTTAAAGATCTTTTCGACAAAGAATTAAAGACACAATCCTAACAATCTCCACATTAGATTTGATTACCAAACTCCCTTGAAGATATATCATCGTTGTCTTGAAACTTTACCTCTCCCACTGGTCTTATATTCCTTTTCGCACTACAAATCAAAGCACATGCACTCCTAATCAGAACACCTGCACTCCAATTGAATGCCCGTATGAACCTCCGCTGTGGTGCCTTCACCTCTCTTGTCCGCAACAAAAGATCTTCGCCACCTCTGACATTAGAAGTAAATCAAACCATACTTCTCTCAGTCTGAATCATGACAGTAGCCTTCCTTAATTGCTGTCCTCGTACTCCACCTGCATCGCTCGTTTCGAATCATATTTGTGCACCTTTTCTACTCCACACTACGAGCCGGATGCCTCTATCTCCTCCATCACTTGTCTTGGACTGAATATGAGCATTCATCGTCTTTAAGTTCAATGCCACCATCTTCCTCTCCGTGTGTGTCACTCGTTCGTGCCTGCTTGCAAGCTCCACCTAATCTAGCACTGTCCTCGAGTCTACACATCAACCAATTCCTGTTCCCACGATGACTCTGAATAATTATATGTTGACAACTCTACTTTTAGAATCACATCTGATTTTTTACACCAGTCTCATCCGTCGCATACTCGTTTATCCTATCTGCCATCAGATCTCTCTCGTCATCACCATCAGAACTTTTCAGCACTTTCTGACCAATCTGAACAAAATCTGAAAAATCAAACATTCCCATCGTGTTTAGAACACTCTAAAACTTAGGAATCAACTTCTAGATCGTCAAAATCTTCCTCCAAACCCTCGATCAGAAGACAAATTAATCTTCTTTTTTTCTTTTTCTTCATCTTGATTCTTGTAACGCTGATCTTCAATCTTGCACGACATCGCTTTCTATCTTACGAACTCGCTCCCGGATCCATCAACATAGCTCTAATATCACTTGTTGAGAAATTTATTCTCCCCATCTACTGTAATCTGCGCAATTCGGAAGTCAACCACAATCAACAAGATATAAAACAACCACAATTAAGAAAAAAGAATATCGAGATTTACGTGGTTCGGTCGACCAACTTCGACCTACGTCCACAAGGTAACAATACGAGAAACTCACTATGTATCAGGGAGAACTACAAGTGCAACCACCCCACTCTCGTATCTCAATCTCTCAACATCACATATATAATGAACTCTCATATTATCTCTAAAGCCCTCTCATTACAATCTTTTGAACGGACAATGACTGCGAAATCCTCTCCTAATGATGTAATCTTTTGCATGGATAAAGACTACAAAACTCTCGCCTATCGTACAAAATTCTTGAATCAGGCTACATCCTCTGCTAACCCTAGATTACAAGAATATTGACTCTCTCTTCTCTATTTGGTTTTTCCTCCAACAATAGAAGAATATATATTGGAAAACCAAAACCCTATCTCTAGCCTAACTTCCTAATTAGAATAGGATTCAAACACCTAATTATGATGAGACTCATTCTCCTAATTAGAATAGGATTCAAACACCTAATTATGATGAGACTCATTCTCCTAAGCATGATAGATCTTTAATCCTATTTAATTCTTATGGAGTTATACAAAGAATCAAAGGCACAATCCTAACAATAGTTTCTCTATTATGCAATACTCCAGGAGTAAATATTTAATTTTAATCTGTGTTAGTTCTATTTTTTCCCTCCAGGTTACATAATATCTATGGATGTATGCATTAGAGTCAAACATATCATTCTCTCACCGAGTCATCATTTGATGTTTAATTCATCATACAAATTGATGAAGCTGGACTATAGTGGAAACTGGGCGAATTTGAGACTTGATGTTTATATGGTTTTTTACTTCTACTAGCACATAACCAGGCAAAAAGTATTCAATTATATAATTAGTCTTACATTTTTATAAAATAGTTTGATGATGATTTGATTTATGCAAATTTATTATGGTACTCAACATAGAATTATTTAGCAATTAAATCTATCATTAACACAATTTTGTTGAGTAGTTTCCTAATTGAGGTTAATATAACTAAAATAAGTGATTAAAAGAAAAAGGAAAAACTGAGAATATGGCAACTTATTTTATGTGTGTATTGTCATTTCATGATTTAGAATTTTCTATAAATAAGAAAGGAATAAAGGAGAAAAGAAAGAAAATAAATGTTTTTCTTAAAAAATTATAATTTTAGTTATATGTGACTCCAAATTATATTCTCATGTCATGATTTAGAATCTTCTAGAAAAGAAAAAATAAAAAGAAAAGAAAGGAAAAGAAAAAAAAATTCTCTTGCAGAATTACTGTTTTACCCTCCGAATAACAATAGAATAGAGGAATATGTCCACCAATATTTTAATTTTTACTACCCTCACTATGTTCATTATAGACTAGTATAGACTAGTATGGACTATAGTTTTCTTATATGGTATGACTATTTTAACTTGGTAGATGGCACTGTAATTCCAGTATTGCTGATTGGATCTCTAGGGTCACATATTGAACAATAAGTTTCTTGACAGACTGGGGTTTTAATGGTGATTTTTAAGAATTTCAACAATCTTCTTTCAAACTCTTAATCCATTTTGATTTGTTAATTGTTAGTTGTTAGTTCGGCTAGAATGTAACTTGCTTTTATTTACCCCTTTTTTTCTTTAAATATGTCGTGGGGGGAGGAGGAGGAGAAGAAGAAGTAGAGTTCGGAGAGAGGTTGAGTTTTCTGATACAGGTACTATCTATGTATTTTCACCTCCTTTTTTTTAATTTTATTTGTTGATAATGTATTTTCACCTCCTAATAACCGCTTGAATACCTGCACAGTTGACATTTATGTTTTTTTCCTTTTTTGTTTTTCGTTTTGAGAGTATAATGTGGTGGCGGCAATACAAAGAACAATTTCTTTTGTCGGACTTTTTCAATGAACTTTTCCTTTCCAGTTTCATTTAGGGGATACTTGTATCTTCCATTTGTGGCTACCTTTAGGTTTTTATGCATGTTGGTTAATACTCCAGTTGTTTGTAGGAGTTATCTACTGTTTTCTCAAAAAGTAGACTATTGAAGAAAGGGTAAAGATTTCCACCATACACTTGTTCTGTACATACCTCATGTGGCATTAGATTCTTGTTCATCACTCTAATCTTAGGTTCCCTCAGGTACTGAATGGTTCAAGAGACAAGTAGATGTCAAAACTTGAGGGAATGCTACCGAGTAAATGTGCTATATACTGTTTCCCATAATATTGTGTCATATTTATACATCTGACTTAAACGAACACTATGCTTAATTTCTCTACTGCCTTTACGCTCTACTTCCATTTGCCATCATTGTGGCATATTTATACTTCCATTTGCCATAATATTGTGTCATATTTATACTGTTTCCCATAATATTGTGTCATATTTATACTTCCATTTGCCGTTATTGACTAATAAGCATGAGTTTATTTAATGACATATCCTGGAGAAAATATTTAATGTTCTACCACAGGGAAGAAGTGCAAGAGACTCCTACTTTGTGGCGGTGATTATATGCAAATTAAGTTGTTTATCTTAAAAAATCTATTTAATCAAGAAACATCAAATACTCTCTTTTATCTGTCATTACAAATTTTTGCAGTCTATTTCCTTTGGCAACTGATATAAGCCATTTCTTTGGTAAGTATTCCATAATATATTAAAACATAAAAGGGAAACAAACACACCCTCTTCTTAGCAAGAAAGTTAACCTAAATATAGGACAATTGGAAGATGATCAGATACCAATTTGGGTGCTCAAGGGACAAATTTTATACCTCTATAAATTTTATTTGGTTTGTTTTAATCAAGCATGTCACTTTCAAGCTGTTATGAAGGAGACAAGCTTGATGATCTCTTAAAAACAGGTTAGCTAAATTTCTCAACTTTAGTCACTAACTTAATCCCTGTTTGCAAATTTTAATTTTGTTACTTTTTAAAATGTAGGAGCATAGAGTTAGCAAAAGCTTCAAAAGGGGAGCAACTGCCAGATAAAATTTGGATGAAGGTATGCAATTTTGTTGTATTCTTAAAGACCCATTTGAATTGTATGGACAATGGTGGAATTATTGTGTTCAGCAACAATTAGTGATCATAGACAATGATGTCACCAAGGTGCTCGAGAGAAAGAGAAAATTTTGCAGATAATGATAGCATTAAAAGACCACTTAGAAAAGCTCCATTGGTTCCTCCTCAGGTATGAGTCCTCTTCTATTCTAAAATATCTTCATTGACCAATAACTTACTACTTCACACAACTATTTGCTATGTACAGTGTTATTTTGCAATTTCTACTATTCTTATGCATGATATTCATCGTGTAATGTCAGTGAAATCCTTGTTTGCATTCAAATAGAAATTGATGGAATTTGATACTTTTTTTTGCGGTCTCCTAAACATGAATAATGCTAATTGAATTATTAATTTTTTGATATACAGGATCAGAAAATTTTCCAAGAATAAGCACACGTGATGATTATATATCTTAGTACAAAAGTAATGTATTTAAGCCCTTAAATGGTAGAAGTAATAGGAAATCTATGTATTTATGTCCTAAAAAAAATTAAACGATGCATTTTGTATTCTCTATATTAATAAAATCCCATACAATTATATGAGAATATTACATACACTAGGACCTTATCTTTCTTGTCAGTAATTTCATGTAGATTATATATTAATAAAGGTTTCATGGTCTTAATCATACTGGCCTGAATGTAGTTTATACCAGGCTATTACCAGTTAAACAATTCTTCAAGCTGAGAATTTCTAGAAAGAAAATTTCTCAACTTGTAGAGATTGTATGCTCTGACTTTTATAGTTATGCATCAGTTTGATTTCATGATGACATTTCTAATGGTCTATCCAATAGTTTATATCTAACATGATCGGATAATTGGAGCTATCTTGTGGCTGTTGTTGGCCATCTTTTTAGCTTCAGATTACAACCCTCGGTTACTGACAAAGCATATACCAAACCTGGCATCTTCAAGAAATGTCCCCCTAATCTCCATCAAAGATAACAAAGGAGGGTCCATAAGGTTAGGTGAATTAGTGAGCCTAAAAACAGCTGTGGCTATTGGAATAAAGCAGAGGTCAAGTTTTAAACTAAATTTGATTTTTGGACAGGTAAGATGTATCTAACTTATTAACTTTGAAAAGAAAACATAGTCGCGCTAGTTGCTTTTGTTGTATGTTATGTTTACTGGTTACTTTGAATATTGAGGGTTGGCTAATGTGATTGTTTTTACTGTGGTATTTTATGACTTATACAAATTAATCTTCTGGGTTGTTAGGTTGCTTGCAACTTTAATTTCGATGCAACTGCTCCTGTATTAGTTGCAATTTGTAGAAGTCTTGTTTATGTTCAAACTTCAGCAAGTTGAAATTGCAATTGGGTGAAAATTTGGCAGTTATACCCCCTCGATGAAATTTCTTTTTAACTATTTTACCTTCAGATGGACTCACTAATTTGTCATCATTTTCTCTTTCTAGGGAGTCATCAGATAAAGGTTAGATTTAACATCCAACGTTGCATATCACATATCACATATCAACGCATTCTATTGTAGACATGAGTCATCTAAAGAAACAATGAAAACAAAACTTAACCTGATAAAGTTGTCAGTGCAAAATGATGTTTACTATGAAGTAGAACTAGAGTGAAGTGCTACCAAGGAGGCATAAACCCTATCCTCAAAATTCATCAGAGCCTCATGCCTCCCTTTCTCTGCGACCATACCATTCTTAACTGCAGCAATAGTGTCAGCACCTCTAATTGTAGACAGTCGATGAGCAATGACTATTGTGGTTCTATTGACCATAACTCGATCTAGAGCATCTTGAACTATTCTTTCAGATTCAACATCCATTGCACTACTTGCTTCATCAAGTAGCAAAATCTTGGGTTTCTTTATGATGAAACATGCAATTGCTACACGTTGCTTCTGACCACCCGATAACTGAATCCCTCGCGCTCCAACCATTGTGTCATTACCCTGTAATTCCCAAAAATAAAATTAAAAAAAAGTTCAAGAACAGATATTAGAGTATATGCCAAGGGGTATATTTTGATCAAGGTGTCAATACCTATCTATACATTAGCAGCTCATATAATCCTTGTTAAATGTTAGAGTGAGTTGTGCCCTTATATCGTACACTAATATTGAGCGTAAATGATTTTATCACTTTTTTTCTTTCTTTCTTTTTTTGTTGCCTTTACATATATTGTTAGGGTTGGACAGGCCTCTTTTTCCAACGTGGGACTAAATTCACCTGATGCTTATATTTTAAATCAAACTCACATTTAACTGAATGGATACGATACACTACTTTCCCTTAACATCCTAAATGAACAGTTTTTTTTAATCTAGTTACCTTCTTGTAGTTTATGTAGTAACTTGTGTTTGACTGGGAAACATCATTTTCTTATATCTAGAGTTGTTTCATTAAATCCCTATTGACGAAACAAAAGAAGTTTAGCCTGCCATTATTCTTAAAAAAAGTCACGAGAAGTTTAACCTACCAATATTCTTCAAAAGTTTTGATTCAGTTTCAAATTGCTAATAGGTATAGATAGAATTTAGACTAGCAATAAATTTTAGCACTACCTCACGGATCAGGGACTTAGGACCGACATATGTCAGATCATAAGCCTGTTTTGACAATTGATTGAATTCAACTGACAAAATTATAGACTATATATCTGCTTATAAGCATCCTATTTATTCTATAGTGTTGGGGAGAGATCTGCCCTTTTGGGATATAAATGGGCATTAAACAGGGAGTGAAATCCATTGGTTCCACTCCAGGTATGGTCCGGTTATATTCTGAATTTTTACATTGATTAATAATTTATACTACTTCACCCAAAAAAAATCTATGTAATGTTTTATTTTGAAATTTCTATTGTTCTTATGCATGATATTCGGCATGCAATGTCAGTGAAATCCTTGCTTGCGTTCACAAATGGAAGTTGATGGACATTGGTACTCTTTTTGTTGTCCCCTTCTAAACACGAATAATACTAACTAAATTATTAATTTTTCAGTACACAGGATTAAAAATTTTTCCAAGAATAAATACACATAATGGTTATATATCTTAGTACAATAACTATTTATGCGGAAACCCTTAAAATGGTAGAACCACATAATATAGCTGTGATACTCAATAGGAAATTTATGTATTCATGTTCCAAGAAAGTTAAAAGGATACATTTCGCATTCTAAAAGAAAGGTCCTAAGAGTTATATGAGAACATTTAGTTACTTTCACTTGCGTATTATTTTTGTTATGTGCTTAGTCTACAATTGGGTATGAGTTTAGCTTAAGCATAAATATCCTCTGCGTGTCATCTTGATCCACTTCACTATAGCTTTTAATTTACATGCACCAGGACCTTATCCCTGTCTGTAATTTTCATGTCATAGGAAAAGGTTTCGTGATCTTAATCATACTGTCCAGAATATAGTTTATGTCAGTTAAACAAGTTCCTTCGTGATGACAATTTCTGGCAAGAAAATTTCTTAAAATGTAGAGACACATACTGTATATTTGTCTTTTGCCTTTTTTCTAAAGGGATATCTTTTAAACTTATGCTTCGGTTTGATTTCATGGTGACATTTCTAATGGTCTATCCAATAGAGATGACCTGTTTACAAACTTTGATATCTAACATGATCAGATAACTGGAGCTATATCTTTTGGCTACTATAGGCTATCCTTTTAGCTTCAGATTGCAACCCCCGATCACTGATAAAGCATATACGAAGCTTGGCATCCTCAAGAAATGTCCCCTAAATCTCCAACAAAAATAACAAAGGAGGGTCCGTAAGGTTAGGTGAACCGGTGAGCATAAAAACATATACGGCTATTGGAGTAAAGTTTAAGTTCAAAACTAAAATTTCTTTTATGCCTATAGTTCATAATAGAGTTGGGTTTCTTTTATGAAAAAATTGTAGATTATGTTCATTGGTCACTGGAAATATTAACGTTAGGCTAATGTGATATGTTTATACTGTGTTTTTTAATGATTTTTGCAAATTAATCTTCAGAGTTGTTTGGTTGCAAGCAACCATAAACAATTCAATTGTCAACTGCAGGAAACTGCTTCTGCATCAGTTGCAACGGTAGCTGTTTGGTCTACTTTAAAATTCGGCAACTGCAATAGAGTTGCAAGTATTTGTTTCTACATTGGGTGACATTTTAGCAGATATATCACCGGGATAAATTTTTTTACTCTTTTACCCTTAGATAGAGTCACCAATTTGTTATCGTCTCTTCTCTTGCTACAAGTCATCGGATTTTGGCTAGACCTAGTCTCCAACATCGAATATCACATATTAACATACTTAATTATAGGCATCCACAGAAACATAGATGAAAACAACACTTTAATCTGATAATGTCATCAATAAAAAATAGTGTGCACTATGGAGTGGAACTAGAGGGAAGTGCTACTAAGGAGGAATAAGCGACATCCATAATATTCTTTAGAGCCTTATGCTTCCCTTTCACTACAGTCATATTGTTCAGCGATAGTATTAGCACCTTTAATTGTAGACGATGGATAGGCGATAACTATTGTTGTTCGATTGACCATTACTCAATCTAAAGTGCCTTGAACAACTCGTTCAGATTCAGCATCCAGTGCACTTGTCGCTTGATCAAGGAGCAAAATTTTTGGCTTCTCCACAATTGCACGATGGATTGCTACCTGTTGCTTCTGACCACCTCATAACTGGATTCCTAGCTCTCCAACCATTACTTCATAACCCTGTATTTCCAAATTCTTTTTGACAAGAACAAACATATGTTGGAATATAAGCTTACAGCTGATCTTTGCTAGAATCTGGCGCTAGGCTGCTTGAGTGAGAAGTTCCCATGGCTGCCACCGAGAGGCCTTTCAATAGAACCGGCAATAGGGATTGAGATCCGCATTTTTATCTTGGAAAGTAAAAAAATGTCCGGATAATTTAAATGCAATTTTTTAGAGCTTTCACTTAGTAGTAGAAATGCGCATGAGAGCGTGTGTGTGTGTGAGGAGAGGGAGGGAGGGAGGGAGAATAAAATCTGCAACAGGGATTGAGATCAGAATTTAACCTTGAACAGCAAAAAAAAATGTCCAGATAGTTCAAATGCAATTTTTAGAGCTGTCATTTAGGAGTGGAAATATGTATGGCGGTAGCTAGTGTCTATTTTTGTCTAGTATTTAGTCGACCTTTGCTAAGAAAATGCCACTACTTTGCTTATGTTGCGTGCCTCTACGGAAGCGTGCTCGCACACCGAACGAATCTGTGATCACGGAAGAAGAGAACCAACTACACACGAGCACAATTCAAACCAAATACGATAAATAAAACCAAACGTAGAGATATACGTAGTTCGACAATTTGCCTACGTCCACGGGGAGAGGATAGGGAGATTCCACTAAATCAAGGAGAGTATAAAGAGTTACAATCTCACAAAATCACTCACACAAATCCTAAACCAAATCTTTCAACTTGCTCACAAGTTCTCCTTCTCAATATGCTCAGTACAATCTAAAATCTCTGATTAGAAACCCTAGAAAATCGTGTTTCAATTTATATCAAAACACAAACCCAATGCGAACATGAAACCAAGCTCAGGCCCAAAATCGCATCGCGATCGACCGCCGTACCACATGCGGTCGACCGAACAGAAGACAGAAACCCACGAAAATCCACTACAGGGTCCACGGTAGACCGTCGCACCACTCACGGTCAACAGCGAAAAGTCCAGAGACTTTTCTCAGTCGCGTGCACGTTTGCGATCGACCGCTGCGCGACTCGTGGTGGATCGCTGGAAATCCTAACTGTTTTTTGCTGTATTCACTTCAATTCTCTACCTTGGTGAAGCTTTTTCAAAACTGAGCCGACATCAAATGAAGAGCAGCAATGTGTTGTTTCTCCAAAATTGACTGTACCAATATGGTTGCCTACGTACCCCCTCTCCTAAGGGTTCAAGCCGCCTGTAGTTCATCCAAATGGCCGTCAACGGCATCAACAAATACAAATGTGCAATAAGTTTCGGCAATAATCAAACTTGTTCCTCGAAACCAACTTAGTGAGCATATCCGTCAAATTATCCTTTGTGTGGACCTTCACAATCTCCACATCGCTATCTTCAAGAACATCTCGAACGAAGTGATAACGAACGTCAATGTGCTTCGTCCTCGCATAAAAAACCTGATTCTTCGTCAAATAGATAGCACTCATACTATCATAATGAATAGTGACAGACCGTTACGATATATCAAGTTTCTCCAAAAGTCCTCGAAGCCAAATACCCTCCATCACAACCTTCGTAATCGTTATATACTCTGCCAAGGTTGTTGATAGCGGATCGCGGCGCGGCGCGGCGAGGTACCGCTAAGGCTATATCGGGCTATTGCGGCGAAATCGCGACAAATAGCGCATAGTCAAATAGCGGTTAAATTTAAATATATTTAAATATCCTAAATAATAAGAAAATTCATAAAAAAATCTAAAAATTCAATTAGTTGTAAATTTCTTGTATTATCAGTAAATAACTTCATAAAAAAATCTAAAAATTCAATTAGTTGTAAATTTCTTGTATTATCAGTAAATAACAATTAGTAGGTTTGTTGTATGAATGAAACTATGAAGAAATTTAAGAAATATAGCATCATAATATATGTGATAGCGGGTTTAGCCGCTTTTAACAGCGAAAATCAGCTTTAAACCGTGAAAATCCGCTTTTAACCGTGAAAACCCTCTTTTTAACAAAACCCTCTTTTAACCCGCTAAAATCCGTTTTTATGCGCTATTCGAATGAATAGCGGATTTTCCCGCTTAAGCCAACCGCGAAACCCCTACGCGTAGCGCTGAAGGGCCACGACCGCTATTCCCGCCGCTATAGCCCCGGTATTGGCCGCTATTTACAACACTGTACTCTGCCTCTGTTGTCGACAAAACCACCGTAGTCTGTAAGATGCATCTCTAACACACCGGTGTACGAGTCAAAGTGAACACATACCCTGTAGTAGACCGACGTTTATCCAAATCTCCGGCATAATCCGAATCAATATAGCCAATGCACAACTGCCCACCTCTAGTGTCCTGCTCAAAAACCAAACCAACATTGAGCGTACCTCGAATGTACCTTAAAATCCATCTCACGGCATCCCAATGACCCACTCTTGGATCATGCATATATCTCAAAATCATGCTCACCGTCTGTGACAAATCTGGCCTCGTACATACCATCACGTACATCAAGCTTCTAATCGTGCTCGCATATGGAGTTTTCGACATCAATTCTCGATTTTTAACTGTCTTCGGTGAAAGGTCAGTTGAAAGCTTCAAATGGACTCCCAACAGTACACTAATTGGCTTCATATCCATGTTGACATGAAATCACTGTGGAGCCTTATTCAAATAAGTCACATGTGTCAAACAAATTCTGCTCTTCTCTTTGTCTCTGCCGATCTTCATCCCTAAAATGCGTTTAGCCTCATCCAAATCCTTTATCTCAAACTCTTTTGAAAGCTGTGCCTTCAACTCATTTATAGAAGACCTGGAAATAGAGACAACCAACATGTCATCAACATAGAGCAACAAATAGATGTACGCACCTTCTTTTAACATATGCAAAAATACACGTAAAGATCAAGCTGGCTCCGAGTGTACGAATGATCAATCATAAAACCATCAAATTGCTTATACCACTGTCGAGGAGACTGTTTCTAACCGTATAACGATTTCAACCTGCAAACCAGTTTTTTCTCCCCTATAGCTCAGAATCCTAACAGCTGAGTCATATATATTTCTTCATCAAGATCACCAGGAAGAAATTTCTTCACATCCAATTGATCTAACTCCAATCCATACTGTGCCACCAAAGCTAGCAAAATCTGAATCGAAGAGTGCTTCACTACTGGAGAGAAAACCTCATTATAATCAATACATTCCTCCTATGCATAGTCCTTCGCAACCAACCTAACCTTGAACCTCACTGGAGTGCCTACAATGCCCTTCTTCTTCGTGTACAACCACTTGCAACCAATCGCCTTTCGCCCCTTTGGAAGCTCAACAAGCTCTAATGTATCGTTATTATGAAGAGACTCTATCTCCTCCTGCATAGTCACCTGTTACGAATCAACCTTCGAACTCTGCTCGGTCTCTATGAATGTAGTAGGCACCAACTCATCGATACTTTTTACCGGATGTGCATATGTAACTACTGTGTTGGTATACTGTGCTGGCATCCGTATGTCTCTCCTCTGTCTGCGAATCGCAACAGAATCCTGAACCTGAGCCGTCGATTCCTAATCCTGCACAAATGTACCTGTATCCTCCTCGTCATCGTCGTGCTCGCATGACGTTACCTCAGTCGGCACTCTAATGGATAATGTATCATCTGAACAAGGTAGAGCTGCATCGATTTTCACTACCTGTGATATCTCCTCTGTCGGGTAGCTCTCCACCTGCTGAGAGCTGGAAAGCTTCAAGATAGAAGCCTCATCAAACGTAACATCCTTACTCAGCACAATCTTCCTATCAACTGGATCCCATAGCTTGTATCCATTGACATCACACTTGAATCTTATAAATATGGTCTTCCTAGCTCGAGGTTCCAACTTATCAGTCTTTACATGATAGTATACAGGGTACCCAAATACCTTGAGCTGGTCATAGTCGTGTGTTGTCTCTTCCCACATCTCCATAGGGGTCTTTCCCTCAATCGTAGATGAATGCAGCCTGTTAATGAGGTGGCTCGCATATGTAAGTGCCTCAGCCCAAAAGATCTTTTCCAAACCACTCCGCGATAATAAAAACATCGGACCTTCTCCAACAAAGACCGATTTAGCCTCTCTGTCATCCCATTCTGCTGCGGTGTTTGACTAACCGTGAAGTGCCTCTATATGCCCTCGTCTTGACATAGCTACAAAAAGGGGTCTAATGTGTACTCGCCACCGTTGTCAGATCGCAACGTCTTGATCTTTCTCCCAGTCTGTAGTTCCAACCTCTTCTTTCACTTCACGAATATATCTAGGACTTCACTCTTCTTTGCCATGGTGTACACCCAACATCGCCTAGAATAGTCATCAATGAACGTGACGAACCAATGTCGACCACCAAGTGATGCAGTCTTAGTGGGACCCCAAACGTCTATGTGCACGTAGTCCAGGATGCCTCTCGTCCTATGAATGGTCGTCCCGAACTTCACCTTAGTCTTCTTGTCAAGAACACAGTGCTCACAAAATTTTACTTTACCATTCTTGGCTTTCTTCAATAGCCCCAGCTTGCACAAAGCCTGCAGTGACTTTTTTTCTGTGTGGCCCAACCTATAGTGCCAAAGTCTACTAATATCCGACTCTGAAATAGTTGAAGCAACTTGGCCAATCTCGGTGCTCCCTTTCAGATAATATAAGTTTTAACTGTGGACTCCCTTCATCACCACTAAAGATCCCTTAGTAACATTTGTTACAACATCCTTAAAGGTTACCTTTGCCTCCAAAGCTTCAACTGAGGAATAAATCTTACATCTTACAATTCACGGACTACTCCATCGTACATCCGAATCCTCATGGTACCTATCTCACAAATACCACATGATTGATCATTTCTCATGACAACAACACCCCCATCGAGTCTCTCAAATGATGAAAATCAATTTCGCCTAGGAATCACGAGTAGCGTCAGAATCAAATATCCAATCTGATGCATCCAAGTGGTTCACCTTCGGAGTAATCAATAGAGAAAAGCTCGATTCATCGGAATCGTCTTTCGTAACATTCACCTCATTTGCTTTCAGGCCCTTCTTCTTGCTATTCTCCTCCTTGATCTTTGGACAATCTCTCTTCAAATATCCATACTCCTTGCAGAATGCACATTGGTTCTTTCCTAACTGGTGATGGCCTCTTGACTTTGACTTGCCTCTATTGTCACCTCTCGGGAAGTACTAGCGCGGGAAGTCTCCTTGTCCATCCTCCTCAAATCATAATTCATTAAAACGTTAGTTACTTCACTATAAGTGATAGAAGATTTTTCATTCAACAAAGTAAGCACAAAGATATCATACTCTTCATCCGGTAAGGAGCCCCAAAAGAATAATACCCTTGAACTCATCCGATATCTTCTCATCAACATTCGCCAAGTCCGACAACAACTTAGTGTAGTTCACATGAACTGCTAGTGAGGTGCCTCGGGACATCTGAAATCTAAATAACCTACGCAGCAAGTGCAATTTGTTCTCAACACTCTTCGTAAGATACTTTTGAGAATTTCTCACATCTTCATTGCAGACGTTACCCCAATCACATCATATTTCAGCTCTTGTTTCAAATAAGACCTTATCACCCCACAAGTGTTCCTATTCATCTTTTCTCATATCGCCTCTTCATATTTTGGTGGTCTCTTATGGACCATGATGGTCTTCTCCAAATTCCAAGAAACAAGCTTCCATAATGAATCTTCCTCCACATTATGCCAAAATCCTAGATGTAAAATCTGAGCTTTAATACCAATTGTTACGGGCCTTTGCGGAAACATGCTCGCACACCGAATGAATCTGTGATCACGGAAGAAGAGAACCAACCGTACACGAGCACAATTCAAACCAAATACGACAAATCAAACCAAACACAAAGATATACGCGGTTCGGTAATGTGCATACGTCCACGGGGAGAGGATAGAGAAGTTCCACTAAATCAAGGAGAGTATAAAGAGTTACAATCTCACAAAATCACTCACACAAATCCTAAACCAAATTTCTCAACTTGATCACAAAGTTCTTCCTCTTAATATGCTCAGTACAATCTAAAATCTCTGATTAGAAACCCTAGAAAATCGTGTTTCAACTTATATCAAAACACAAACCCAATGCGAACAGGAAACCAAGCACAGGTCCAAAACCACATCGCGGTCGACCAGACAGAAGACAGAAACCCACGAAAATCCACTACAGGGTCCGTGGTCGACCGCCACACCACTCGCTGTCGATCGCGAAAAGTCCAGAGACTTTTCTCAGTCGCGTGTACGTTTGTGATCGACCATTTTCACCGCTGGAAATCCAAACTGTTTTCTATTGCATTTGCTTCATCTTAGTCCATAAAATTTTTAATGGGACTATCCTGGGCCAATCTAGTATTTATTGGGGAATTCAACTACTCAACCACCTGTCAAATATGAACCCTCTGCGGAATTTATCCTACCAGATCTTGTGTTAAGAAGTGGAAAGAAGAAATCATAGCAAATTAAAAAATATTGTAAGAAAAGAGAACACCGAGTTTTAATGAGGTTCAGCAACTTGTATTCGTCCTCGAGAGCTACACAAATAATTTTCTTTATATCAAAGAAGATTACAAAGCTTGTAAAAGAGCAAATCTCAAACTTGAGATCTCTCAAAAGAGAAGCAATAGAAAAACTATTTGTTCTTCTAATATAAGGCGTGAGATTTTACAAACTGTAAAATCTCTTCTCAAAATAATCAAAACAGGATCTCTCTCTCTCTCTCTCTTAAACCCCCTTCTTAATTTCCAACCTCACCCCCTCTTAACTTCACCTCAAATCTTGAGCGCTGGAGGAAGAAACGCCACCATCGCTGGATCTGGAGATCGCGAGGAGAGAGAGAGATCTCTGAGAGGGGAGGGGGCTCTGGGTTTCCCTTTACAGGGAAACCCTAGCCAGCTCACGACAACCGGTCGTGAGCTGTCCTCTCGAGGTCGCCTGTGAAGATCGACTTGACCTCGCTTGGAGGGAGTCCCGCTCAAGCTCGCCTGCAACGCCACGAGCTCGCCTGCACCACGCACGTTCGACCTCGCCTGTAGGGCCTCGCCCTCGCCTGTGTCGACTTGCCAGAAGCTCGTCGCCTTGCCTACAGCCCATACTCAACCTCGCCTGAGTCGTGGGGTCGCCGTCGAGGTTTGGGTTTATACCCCTTTTTCCAACAGTATTGCTAGAGCTTATAGTAAGTTGTTTATAAAAGCAGTTATAGAAGCGATTTATGTAAGATGCTGAAACTAGCGGTTTGATAGTCAAATATAAAAAAATGCTTAAGAGGTAACTAAGGTGTTTAGTAGCTTGTTAAAAGATAAAAAGTACATATAATATGTAAATTATAAAAAAACAGAAGCAACTTTTAGAGGCATGCTCAAGTTGCTTCTAAAAGTACCATCTTAAAAGAAGTTGCTGCTTAAAAGTATCTTTAAATTGCTTATAAAAGTACACTTTTAAAAGCAGAAGCATATTCAATAAGCCTGTCAAAATTGTTTTCACTAGACTTTTATTATTAGGTGCTTCTTGAAAAAATAAGTAGAATCACCTAAAAAAATAGCAACACCAAACTAGCTTTCAGTCATAAAATATTTGATCATTTTTGGTGAATTCTTCATGATGTGTAAAACTTGCAATGACCCCATAAATCATGCATATTTGCAAACCTATTCCCCGCATCTAAATGTTTACAAAAATACCCTTTAAATCATCATCTTTAAGAAAATGACTCCCAAATCAATAAACCATCACTCTTATATGCTAAATTGTAAATGCAGTGTAACCAAACAATCAAATGTAATCGAAGAAGTCTAAGGGCACTCGTCGTTTGGCGATTGTTCTTCGGCACTCGCGAAGAAAACACTGATAATCAATTGGGTGTAGGGTTGGCTGTAGGCTAGGTTGTAAAGTTTGGTCTGGGGTTGGACGCATGTCACCCTCTTAGAGCGAGTGATAGCAACAGTCATGTTTCGCGCTAGAAATCCTTAATGTAAACATATCAACAAAGTTGTAAATTGGTGAAGTGTGCAACGAGCAAAATTGACTCGTTTAATGCTGCAAAGTTAGTGTGAAAGAAGACGAAAAGATAATACTTAAACAACCATTTTGTTTAAAAACGTAGCATATATCTAAATCATTTTGAACAAAATTTAGTAATATGCCGAACTACTGAAATGCAAAATAGATTTAAATAATTTAAATAATTCAAAGGAGGAAATTGTGTCTACATGATGTGATGCTGAAATGCAAAATAGATTTAAATAATTTAAATAATTCAAAGGAGGAAATTGTGTCTACATGATGTGATTTCTTGAAATGGATGGAGTTTAAGAATAATAAATAATTCAAAGGAGGAAATTGTGTCTACATGATGTGATTTCTTGAAATGGATGGAGTTTAAGAATAAACTGGTGAAACTGTGAGTTTATAGGGGGGATCCTTGTTTTGGAATTGGGTTGGGTAGTACAAATTAGGTTTAAAAATAATTGAATAAATTATTTTGGGTCTAAGGTGAATTTTTAAAGTGATTTTTTTATAATAGGGTAGAACTTTGAATTTGTTAGCCAAGTAACTTTCCACACCTTTTAGGTTGATAAGAAAAGACAAAAAAGGAAAAGAAAAGAAAAGGGTTTCTCCAACAGTAAAACTAGCGCGAAACATTATAGTTGTTTCGAAGTTAGCGCGAAACATTATAGTTGCTTCCGCCGCGCTCAACAATTGGTATCAGAGCTAGATCGACAACATAGGAGATGCAAGCACGTCAGGTTCGTCTCTAACAAAGGCGATACAGAGTCTGAGCATCAATAACACGAAGATTGATGTTCCGAAGTTCGATGGCAAGATCAATTTTGGATTGTGGAGGTGTCAGGTGATGGATGCTTTGGATGCACAGAATTTGGAGGAGACTCTTGAGTTAAAAGAGAAACCCGCTGAGTTGGAGGATAAGGTTTAGAGAAAGATGAACAGTAGAGCTTGTGGTGTTATTAGGTCATGCTTGACGCCGGATCTTATTTATGATGTTATGAACGAGACGTCGGCGAAGAAGATGTGGGAAACACTCAATGAGAAATATCTTACGAAGAGCATTGAGAATCGGCTTCACTTGAAGAAGAGATTTTACCAGTTCAAGATGAAGAGAGGGGTTTCCATCAGGGAGCATGTCAACAATTTCACTAAGCTACTTTCAGATATGGCCAATGTTGATATTATAGTTGAGGATGAAGACAAGGCGATGCTACTTCTGTGTTCGTTGCCCGAAGATGATTATGGTACGTTCGTTCTCACTATGATCAATGGAAGAACTACAGTTAGCTACAAGGAGGTGACCTCAGCTTTGGTGAACTATGAGTTGAGGAAGAGTGATGGTGAACCCTCCGAGAAGGCATCGGGAGATGCGTTAGCAGTTCGAGGCCGAGATCCAAACCGTCGTCAGTTTAACCGCTCAAAGTCAAAGAATAGGAGTGCCTATAAGAGTGTTGGTAGAATACGGTTAGCTTTAGTATGATTATACATTTATCATTATTTTGTTCTTGATGTGCTATTGACATTAGTATGATTACACGTTTCACATTATTTTGTTCTTGATGTGCTCTGACCATGATTTATTGATGAATCTAAGCAATGTGGTTTGTACATAACTTTATTTTCTTGAATGTAGTATGATTTTAGGCATTGTTTAGGGGTTATAGATCTGATATAATCTGCTTTTGATGTTTTTGATGTGTTCTTGATTTTAGTATGATTGGGCATTTAAGCATTATTAGGCATCTTCCTCCTAGTATGTTCTCTTAGGGTGGGTTTTATTTTTTTATTATAGGAAACCACCGTGTTTGGCAAATAAAATCACATTGAAATATTTTCCGTATGTTTTAGGTTTAAAATAAAGCGAAACTTCTTTGGGTAGATTGTAGAGATCAAGTGTAGATAAATGTACATAATATGTAGCATGACAAGAGTTTTGTAGTATCTTAAGCATAGGTAGAATTGCCAAATCCTCATTCCTCAGCAATTTATGTTCCAGTTTGTTTCCTAACCATTTACTGTGTCTCATATGGTATTTGCTTCATGTCTCCAGCTTGCACTGTGGGTAAAGAAAAGATTCACACCAACATTGTGGTCATTGGTCATCTAATCTACAAGTTGGGAGCTTGACAAGCTCAAGGCCGAGAGGGAAAGNAAAGAGGGCTGACCATTGACAATGCTCTATGGAAGTTTGAGACCACCACATACGACTGCACTATTATTGATGCTCCTGGGCATCGTGATTTCATCAAGAACATGATTACCGGTACCTCTCAAGCTGACTGTGCAGTATTGGTTATTGACTCCACCGCTGGCGGTTTTGAGGTTGGGCAGACACGTGAGCACGCTCTTCTTTTGAGGTTGCCAGTGAAGAAATTGCAGAAACTCAGAAGAATCAGGCAAACCAGGCGGCGGTCGACCGGTCCGGTCGACCGCATTCGTG
>NC_033798.1:4647670-4696126 GCF_001876935.1 Asparagus officinalis | reverse complement strand
CAGGCGGCGGTCGACCGGTCCGGTCGACCGCATTCGTGCACAAAGCTTACTGTGCGTCAGGAAGGTGGTCGGTCGACCGGTGCGGTCGACCGAGGGGTTCTCTGGAGTTTGGGTTTTCTACTGAGAGCTGGTCGGTCGACCGGGCCGGTCGACCGGAATTGATCGCGGTCGACCGGTCCGGTCGACCGACGCTGTTTTGGGCTGGGCTTTCAGGTTTTCGACCCGATTCGTTTTGTAAGTTCTATATATACCTAAACCTGTTTGTTTAGGGTAGAGGTTGGACGAATTTGAGCAGCCAAAGAGAGAGAATCATTGCATCCAATTGTGAGAGAGCTTTGAGAGATCTAGAGCTTTGTTTTAGGGTTTGGTCTGAGAGATTTGTAACCCTATTTGTATTCTCTTGATTTCTAGTAGAAAGAACTCCCCCCTCCTTGCCCCGTGGACGTAGGCAACTTGCCGAACCACGTAAATTGTGTGTTCTTGCTGTGATTGTGGTTTGCATATTGTTTGTGGTTTAGTTCGAGTTATTGTTCGTGTTGCCCTAGAAAGCTTCCGCCGCGCACAACAATTGGTATCAGAGCTAGATCGACAACATGGGAGATGCAAGCACGTCAGGTTCGTCTCTAACAAAGGCGATACAGAGTCTGAGCATCAATAACACGAAGATTGATGTTCCGAAGTTCGATGGCAAGATCAATTTTGGATTGTGGAGGTGTCAGGTGATGGATGCTTTGGATGCACAGAATTTGGAGGAGACTCTTGAGTTAAAAGAGAAACCCGCTGAGTTGGAGGATAAGGTTTGGAGAAAGATGAACAGTAGAGCTTGTGGTGTTATTAGGTCATGCTTGACGCCGGATCTTATTTATGATGTTATGAACGAGACGTCGGCGAAGAAGATGTGGGAAACACTCAATGAGAAATATCTTACGAAGAGCATTGAGAATCGGCTTCACTTGAAGAAGAGATTTTACCAGTTCAAGATGAAGAGAGGGGTTTCCATCAGGGAGCATGTCAACAATTTCACTAAGCTACTTTCAGATATGGCCAATGTTGATATTATAGTTGAGGATGAAGACAAGGCGATGCTACTTCTGTGTTCGTTGCCCGAAGATGATTATGGTACGTTCGTTCTCACTATGATCAATGGAAGAACTACGGTTAGCTACAAGGAGGTGACCTCAGCTTTGGTGAACTATGAGTTGAGGAAGAGTGATGGTGAACCCTCCGAGAAGGCATCGGGAGATGCGTTAGCAGTTCGAGGCCGAGATCCAAACCGTCGTCAGTTTAACCGCTCAAAGTCAAAGAATAGGAGTGCCTATAAGAGTGTTGGTAGAAATCAATGTCGGTATTGTAAAGAAGAAGGACATTGGAAGATTGACTGCCCAAAGTGGAAAGAAAAAGCCGGAAAGAATAAGGGGAAAGCTGCACAAGCTTCAGAAGTGAATGTTGCAAAAGCTATTGGTGAGCATTCAGATTCAGATTCTTCAGGCTATTCATGCCCTGCTTTACCGTCGGTTTGCTATGCGGATTCCACGGAGTGGATGATGGATTCGGGAGCTACATATCACATCTGCCCTAAGAGGGAGTGGTTTTCTAGCTTTGAGGAGCTGGAAAGAGGGGATGTCGTGCTTATGGGTAATGATCACGTATGCCCTATTGGTGGTATTGGTTCAGTCCGGATCAGGATGCATGATGGTGTAGTGAGGGAATTGAAGGAAGTGAGGTTCGTGCCGCAGTTGACGAAGAACATCATTTCTCTTGGGACTTTGGATGCAGCAGGATATCGAGTGATCTTAGAGGATGCTACAGTGAAGGTCACGAAGGGTTTTATGGTGGTGATGCAAGGTGTCAGGGAAAACTACCTTTACTACTTGAAGGGCAAGACAGTTACAGGGGGTCTGGCAGCTTCTATCACTACAGAGGAAGACACTACCACCTTATGGCACATGAGACTTGGACACACAGGTGATAAGTCCCTACAGTCATTGGCAAAACATGGGCTATTGAAAGGTGCTAAGACCTGCAAGATGGAATTGTGTGAGCATTGTGTACTTGGGAAGAAGACTAGAGTGAAGTTCGGCACCGCTGTTCATAACACCCAAGGTACATTGGATTATATTCACACGGACGTTTGGGGTCCTTCCAAGAACACATCTCTTGGTGGGGCTAACTATTTTGTCACTTTCATTGATGACTATTCCAGGAGGAATTGGGTATACCCTATGAAGTATAAACATCAGGTCCTGGATATTTTTGTGGAGTGGAAAAAGAAAGTGGAGCTGCAGACAGGTAGAAAGGTGAAGACTCTACGTTCAGATAACGGTGGAGAGTACAAGAGTGATCCGTTTCTGCAGTTTTACCGGGATCACGGCATTAGAAGACACTTCACAGTTCGAGAGACACCGCAACAGAACGGGGTGGCTGAGAGATTGAACCGTACCTTGCTGGAGAAGGTGCGGTGTATGATGACGCAGAGTGGATTGCCTAGATCTTTTTGGGCCGAGGCGTTGGTTTATGCGAGCCATCTTGTGAACAGGTTGCCGTGCACTGTGATAGACGGGAAGACTCCTTTGGAGCGTTGGTTTGGTTCGGTGGCTAGTGACTATGAGTCGCTTCGGATATTCGGGTGTCCAGCTTATTATCATTAAAATGTTTTCTGTATGTTTTAGGCTTAAAATAAAGCGAAACTTCTTTGGGTATATTGTAGAGATCAAGTATAGATTAATGTACATAATATGTAGCATGACAAGTGTTTCGTAGCATCTTAAGCATAGGTACAATTGCCAAATCCTCATTCCTCAGCAATATACGTTGCAGTTTGTTTCCTAACCGTTTACCGCGCCTCATATGGTATTTGCTTCAAGTCTCCAGCTTGCACTGTGGGTAAAGAAAAGATTCACATCAACATTGTTGTCATTGGCCACGTTGACCCGGGCAAGTCGACCACCACTGGCCATCTAATCTACAAGTTGGGAGCTGTCAGTAAATGTGAAATTGAGAGTTTTGAGAAGGAAGCTTCTGAGATGAACAAGAGGTCATTCAAGTATGCATGGGTTCTTGACAAGCTCAAGGCCGAGAGGGAAAGACAATGCTCTATGGAAGTTTGAGACCACCACATACGACTGCACTATTATTGATGCTCCTGGGCATCGTGATTTCATCAAGAACATGATTACCGGTACCTCTCAAGCTGACTGTGCAGTATTGGTTATTGACTCCACCATTGGCGGTTTTGAGGTTGGCATCTCTATTTTTGAGCGTGTGCAGTATTGGTTATTGACCCGTGCACACGCTCTTCTTGCTTTCACCATGGGAGTGAAGCAAATCATTTGTTGCTGTAACAAGGTAACTTTTATTGGTGTACTTTTAACTGTAATACCCTGTTGACTTACATTGTTTATTTCCGTGTAGTAAATTACCAATTCAATTATTGTTGTTAATATTATTCGCTTTTGATGGATAAAGTTCTTTATCTTATGTTCGCTTTGCTTTGATGCTATTGCATGTTTGCA
The DNA here is from genome assembly GCF_001876935.1 of Asparagus officinalis. Classification (NCBI taxonomy): domain Eukaryota; kingdom Viridiplantae; phylum Streptophyta; class Magnoliopsida; order Asparagales; family Asparagaceae; genus Asparagus; species Asparagus officinalis. Next base: position 4,692,614 of record NC_033798.1, on the reverse strand, counting down.
GTTTTTAAATTCTACCCAATCTGCCTCGTGTTTCACCAATCGTTCCTACTTTTCTGTACTTTCTGCTATACTGTGACTGAAGTGTTATACAATTCGTTTAATCTGATGCTGCTTCAAAATTACAAAGAGCTTCTTGAAAGTCTTCAGCGTACATTACTAGCTACAATTGCCTCTTTTCCAAAAATACCTATATGGGAATAGTGACAAGCTGACAATACATATGTTTAAGTCCTAGATTTACGTATTTTCTCTTACTACACTAATGACAATCGCCACACAACATCGCAGGCAGGCTGCGATAGTAAGTTGAGAGCAACATAGTGAACAGAGATAGCTCTGATAACAATTAAATGAGAGAAAACAACCTCATATATGATTCAACAAGTGAACATCTAATAACTACTACAACTCCAGTCCCTCGGACACGAAGAATAAATAATGATAATTATAATAAATCAAAAGTACGAGGCAGTCAATTCTACTAATCAAGAAAACAGAACTACAGGTTTGGCAATAACTCAATTCTTCTGGCTCCTGAATATAATTAAAGCTGATCTAGCTATGACATTGGCGCTATTTTCTGGAAGAAGGAAATAAAACCAATACCAGGTCCTTAGAATGGATAACAGGGCTCCTAGGAAGAAAAGAAATGAAGTAGAAGAACACGGACGATAGGTGAGAAACAACGCGTGGAACGTTGAAGTTTAATCAATATTTGTATGGACAATACTTAACCTTCAGGATTAACAAGAAATTAATGTACAGCATGAACCACAACATCAGGCTATCTCCTCTAGCTCAAGCACTTGTTATACCAATGAAAACTACTAGCGGGACAAATGCCATATATTTCTATCCACGTGAGCATGTCGTTGTACGAGCTCAATACACATGGGTCACCCCTATTTTCTACGCAAATCGATCGGGAGATGAAGGCATCGTCATCGTCATGGAGGCGTTCACAACTTGGGATTCGAACGAGCAGAGAAGTGATTTAGTGCCCTTACTCCTTGTTTTGATTTTGCTGGGATCTTGACCAACTCCTTGTTTTGATTTTGCTGGGATCTTGACCATGTGGCAATAGAGACGAATCGAAAAACCTCTGTTGACTATACGATGAGATGGAAGGTATCAACGCTGCCCGTGTTGGATTTTTTGGTCAAAACTGCTTTACAAAATAAGTTTTCAAACTATATATATATATATATATAAACTAAAATTACTTTTCATAAATGCTTAGTAGCTTAGTGGAGTTTATGTTTTGGTGTTTCAAAAGGTCCCTTGTTCGAGGTTTGTCAACGGCAAGCCGAGAAGTGTTTTATTTGAATTAATCCCTCATAAGTTCTCGTGGGCCGTGTGTCGGTGGGTTGTTGGCCAATGGGCCGGGGGTTGGGGCTAATCCGGCCGAGACGCTAAGTGGCGCTTTGTTAGGCGCACTTCGCACGGAGGCATCGGGGCGAGGTGGCGTTGTTTGGCGCCACTATGGTCGCCACGAAGGTTGCCTTGTAGGCTGCTTCGTAGCATGCGGACGAGCTACGTAGTCCCACGAGGGTGTGACCCTAACGTTCTCGAAGTCCGATGAGGTTTGTCTGATTCACAAGATCAAACGAGGTTCACTCGTCAAACGAGGTTCGCTCGTTCGACAAGGTTCGTTTATCATACGAGGTTCGCTTGTCATATGAGGTTCGTCTGTCATATGAGGTTCACCTGTTTCACGATGTTCGCTCAATCGTTGAGGTTCGTCTGTCATACGAGGTTCGCCTGTTTGACGATGTTCGCTCATTCGACGAGGTTCGTCTATCATACGAGGTTCGCCTATTTGACTATGTTCGTTTGTCAAACGAGGTTCGTCTGATTTGCTAAGACGTGACCCTCGTGTTTTGTAGCAACACGTCCATTGATTATCTCGTATTCAAGAGTTACTGCATGCAGTAGTTACAATAGCATTTAGAGCAATTTAATGCATGATGTTACAATCTTAATTGTCATTGAGAATTGTAACAGTCACATTAATTGCTAGTGACTCTTGAGCTGGCCTTAGAGGTCTATAAATAGCGCCCTTGGGCAGCTCTTGGTGGTTGCTGAAAATCGCGAGCGTGGAATACGAACGTCGGTATACACATGCGAGTTTGGAAAACGAACGTCAGATTGACGTTGTTGTTGCTGTTGTTGTGCTGCTGCTGCAGAACCTGTGCCCGTAGGAACTTTCCCTTAAACCGAAAGGTTCTGAGATCGAGGAGATCTTTTGCCTTGACCGAAAGGTCTTATAGATCGAGGAGATCTTAACAGTACTAGGTTGGTGCACACCAGAGTACTGTATTGTTGTTCCTAGAAGCAGTTCGGCATTAGGATCCTTGCACTGGAGTGTTTGTTGAAAAATTTACAATAAGAAAATGAAAGAATTCTATTTGATTTTTATTCTCTCAATCTCGATTACAAATTGGATTTCCTGATTACAAAAGAATAGAATTGATCTGAATTCTTCCTTTTATTTAAGTCTGGGTTCTTCACGGTGGCAATGGAGTGCCTCCCTCGAGTGCTCGCGTCGAGTTTGCTCTCCGTTGATGATCCAACGTTTCGCTTCACTGGAACGATATCTTCTCCTCATGGTTTGATACCGTGGAGAACTTGCAAAGCAAGTTTTAAAACTCTTAACGAGTTAGGGAACTCTATGCGAGTTAGAACTCTATGGAAGAGTTGATTGATTTAACCGAAAACCGGTTTGTAAACCAAGTTTGATGAAAGTTCCTGTTGCCGAAAAATGCTCTGAGCTCACCCAAGATAAATGTCGCTCTCCCTTAAAGATGATTTGCCAAAAGATCTCTTCTTTGCTACTGAAAAAAGGATCAATCCGAGAGCCCGAACTCAATTGAGTTTTCCGCTATTTATAGGGGATTAAGGGGTATAACCGCCCCCTTAATTCGCTCCTAAGTGGGGCTGAATATGGTATAACCGTTCCCTTAAACAGCTCCCCAAATCGTGGGAAAAACGGTTTTAAAACCATTCAGCTTGTGCTTTGAACGAGTCAAACGCTGAAAAATAGCGTTCAGGGCCCGAACTTTGCGTTTTAGACTTGAAACGTAGAGTTGGGCCTATTTTGGTGGTTGAACGCACAGGTCGCGCTGTATTGTAAATCTGAAACACAGAGTTAGGACGCAGAGATGAACTCCGCGTTTTGAGCCAGCAAACTCTGCGTTTTTAACTGGAACGCTGGGGATGACCTCTGTGTTTTGACTCTGAAACGTGGGCATGACTTCTGCGTTTTGATGTTTAACACAGGGATGACCTTTGCATTTTGACGTTGTAACACAGGGATGACCTCTGCGTTTTGGGGTTGTAACACAGGGATGACCTCTGCGTTTTGAGTCTGAGACACAGAGGCGAGCTATGCGTCTTGATTTGAAGAGACCGTCAACTTGTAGTCTCTTTTGCTAGAGCGCAGTCATCTTGTAATTTTCGTCTTGGCTCCTTAAAAATATGAGAGTCGTCAGATTGTAACTCCCGATATTGATTGTGAAGAATATTTGTTTGGAGCTTTCATCAGTTGTTGCAAAAGTCGACAGATTGTAACCTTCATCAATCTTCGTGAAAGTCTTCAAATTATAGCATTCTGGAAGTCGTCAGATTGTAACTTTCATCATCAGTATTTAATGAGGATCAGCTATCTATTATGATTTTTAGACAGCCTACACGGAGTAGGCCAAATATTACTTTAAGTACAGCGTTTCACAAACGCACAACAGTTAATTGAAAAAAATTAAAATAACAGCACATCTAAATTCCTCTGTTTAATTCCAGATTTAACCATAATTTTTAACAATCTTAAAGTAATATTTCAGATCTACTAATGGATTCTGCAAGGACTCTTGGAGTGGGCTATCTCAAGCTAGAAAACTTTGATGGATCTAACTTTAACACATGACGTCGAAAAGTGATTTTTGGGATGCAACTCCTAAAAATCTACTATGTGGTTTCTGAGGAGAAACCTGACTTTGAAGAAGACTCAGAGTCTGAAGCCTCTTGGGCTAAAGATGATCATTTTTCCAGGAGTTATCTCCTTAACTGCCTGGCTGATCATCCGGCAGATACTTACACCAACAAGCCTTCTGCAAAAGAAATCTAGAATGCTCTGGAGGAGCAATACAAGGATGAGGAGAGGCTTTCCAAGTCTCACCTCATTGACAAATTTCCGGGCTTCAAGTTCGAAGATGACACTGAGGTTTTGTCTCAAGTTAAAGAACTCAAAAAGTTTGTTATGAAGCTGAAGGATGAAAAGACCAGTCTTTGTCAAACCTTCATTTTTGATGCAATTATCAATAAGCTTCCTCCATCTTGGATGTCATTCTCCACGCATATTCAAAGAAGGAAAAGACAGGTTACTTTATCTGATTTGAAGAGGTTCATTCAGATCGAGGACGAGATTCGGACTCGCATGAAGAATGAGCTTATTGTTAAGCAGAAGGCGTCTGCTAACAAGGTGGCTACTAACTCGGAGAAATATACCAGTTCTTCTTCTAAGAAAAAGAAGTCCTTTAACAAAAAGAAGAACCATAATCCGAAGAACCTGAATGTTCAGAAGAAAATTTCAAAAAGAGCGGAAAATGCTTCAACTGTGGGAAGCAAGGGTATTTTGCCAAGGATTCCAAAGCACCAAAGAAGGAAACAACACACAATGTTAATCAACTTGACAATTGTGTGGTTATGCTCTTTCAATTGATAACTCCCAACAACATCTCTGGTTGATGGTTAGATACATGTCCTACCTTTCATGTCTGCTCCAACATAGATTTATTCCCTTCCTATGTTGCTGCCAAAGAGAACGTATCAATGGCTGATCGTTCTGTGGTTCCTGTTCTTTGAACTGGAATTGTGGTGTTGACTCTTTCTTCAGGGAAGACTCTCACATTGAAGGATGTGAAACATGTTCCCTCAATTGCCAAAAACTTAGTCTCTGGAAGCCTGCTGTGTGATGCCGGTATGAGGTTGGATTTTCAAGGAGGAAAAGCTGTATTATTTTTTAAGAAAATATATTTTGGCAATGCATATCATACCGATGGCATTATAAGATCAATACTATTGTACCCAACTCAGTTGTAAATGAAGTATCTTCTTTTGCTTACTCCTCTGTATTATGGCACAATAGGCTAGGACATGTAAATTATAGAAAGCTGTATAGCATGGAGAAGTTAGGATTACTTCCGAAATGTAGGGGTTATTGTAGACACTAAAAAGTGCCAAGAAACGAAGGAGAGTCGAGCCTCAATACAAGTACGACGAGGGTCGTCACAACGATGAACCTCAGCCTCAATTCATGAAGTTTGTTTCAGTTCAATAGGACAAACAACATCTTGCCCGTCAAAAGACGAAGTTCACCTAGAAACGAAGTTCGTCATTGAAGATGAAGTTCGCTAAAGACGAAGCCGCAGTTAAGCTCACAAAAGATATAGCAAAGTGAACGAACCTCGTCTGGCAAACGAACCTCGTCAGGCGAAAAAACCTCGTGTGGTAAACGAACCTCGTCAGGCGGACGAACCTCGTCTGGCAAACGAACCTCGTCGGCACCGTTTCAAAGGGCTATATTAAATGAGGGTTAATGACTAATAACTCACCCCTTTAAGGAGAGTTAATGACCACTAACTCATCCATTTAAATAAGAGTTAATGACCATTAACTTCCTCATTTAAAGGGAGTTAAAACCCATTAGCTCACTTCATAATGCTCCCAAGCCTATAAATAGGCATGATCAACATGAAAGAAAGAGGGAGGAGATTGAGAGGCTAGTGAAAAAAGCCTATCTCTCCTCCACTCTCATGGATCTTCATAGATCATTGGCTAATCATTTGGACTTAGAATGTGGAAGCTCGTAACAAGCATGACGAGGGTCATTACAATGACGAACCTCGTCTCAAACAACAAAGATTTTCATTGGAAACAAGATGTGAAGCTCGTCATTGGAAACAAGGTTCGAAACTCATCATTGGAAATAAGACTTGACATCAAAGATGAAGCTTGTCATTGGAAACGATGTTCGAAGATCGTCATTGGATACGAGGTTCGGAGTTCATCATCAGAGGTGAAGTTAGTCAATGAGAGCAAAGCTTGTTATCAGATTTAAAGCTCGTCAGTGAAGACGAAACTCATTATTAAAGAAGCTCACAAGGCTCGCCACACAGCAAGGCTCGACATCAAAGACGAGGCCCGTCGACATCAAGGACGAGGTTCGACATCAAAGACGAGGCCCGTCGACATCAAGGACGAGGTTCGCCGACGCAGTGAAGTTCATCACCTGTATTAAATCAGGCTGTAACAGCCACGAAGACCCAGTCATCCATGTGGGCTAAATTCAAGGAGTCAGTTACGTCACGACTCCACAATTGCAGCACATCAGTTACGCCCACGACCCCACTATTGTAGCACGTCGGTTACGTGCTTAAAACCCTATAAATAGCCATCGATGGCCAGAGAGAAAAGGGTTGGTAAATTATTTTCTTGATTGGAGATTTTCAAGCTTGGACTTAAAGAAGTATCAGAGCTTAAAGTTTCTGCATGTCAATCCGAAGTTCGAACCTCGATTCCAGCCGGTTAACCTTCGTCAGAAGCTCTTGCAATCTTGGTCTGATCGTCAACGGGAGGCAAGCTCGACTCTAGCATCGGGGGAAGCATCCTTTCGCCACCTAGAACCCATTTTAAACAAAAGAGAAGGTGAATTAATCTTCTCTTCCTCTGTAATCGAGGGAGAGTGTGAGTGATTGTAAGGGATTCGTACTAAGTGATCGAACCCATTTCTTAAAACAAGAAAATCAATCCCAACATCAATTTTTCGACCCTACAGACGATGGCGACCACAGTGGGAGTGGCTATTCTCTCCGACGAGATGGTGGTGGCGCAGTGTAGGCTGTCTAAAAATCACAATGGATAGCTGATCCCCATCAAGCTTCAACAATGAAAGTTACAGTCAGATAGCTTTCATACCAACAAACGAGAGCTACTAACAGCCAGATAGCTTTCATGCTAACAAACGAGAGCTACAAACAGAGGACTTTTCACATAGATCAAGAAGAGTTACAAATCAACGACACTTCTGACAGCTGATGAAAACTCTATTCAGTAGCCTTCATAATCAACCGTGAGAGTTACAATCCGACGACTTTCACACCCCATAACAAGCAAAGATCAATGAGCAGTAGCCTTTGCGATGTTGTAATGGATGAGGTTACAAGCCGACAACCTCTCCCAAACGCAGAGTCCACCTCTGCGTTTCCCAAACTCAAAACGCATACGAACTGTGCGTTCTCTAGTTGACATTCAACTCTGCAACGCAGAGTTAAAACACAAAACGCACAGACTGTGCGTTCTTCAGCAAACACCCAACCCGGCGTCTCAAACTCAAGACGCAGAGTTGAGGTTCAGCACACAAACGGCCTCTGCATTTCAAATCTCTAGCAGAGATTTAACTCTGTGTCTCAAGCCTTAGGCGCAGAGTTAAGGCCCAGAACGCCGAGTTAGGCGTTTGACTTGTTCAAACACAAGCCGAACTGCTTCACAACCGCTTATCCCACGTTCTGAGGGATTTTCGCCCACTTAGGAGCGGATTTAGGGGTTGGTTACACCCCACATCCCCCTATAAATAACCGCATTACTCAACTGAGTAGGGGTTGATCGGTTTTAGCAGCAAAAACCGCATAGGTTTGGAGATTTGGAGATCAAAACCACCTGAAGTTGGGCGGAGAGAGAGAATTTCCTGAAGATCAAGGAACTGATCAGCAATCAGTTAATCAAATCTCAGAGAATCCCTTCACCAACAGCGGATCTACTTGGCTATTAACCGAATTTTCGGTTTTAACAACTCTGTTACAGAGTTTCAACTCACTCTGAGTTTGTAAACTCGTTAAGAGTTCTTAATTAAACTTGCAACGCAAGTTCATTACACTAATCGATTATTCGGTTTTCAACAACTCCTTTCTGAGTTTTCAACTCGTTCTGAGTTTATTAAACTTGTTAAGAGTTCCAAACCGAATTCATCATACGAATCAATCGTTCTCGTGAGATAGTACGGTTAGATCATCAACGGAGAGCAAGTTTGACACAAGCAATCGAAGGAGGCACTCCATCGCTACCAAGAAGAACCCAGTTTTAAACAAAGGGGAGAATCAAATTCATTCTCCTCTCTTTTGTAATCGGAATCCAAATTGTAATCGATTTTGAGAGAATACAAATCAAATTTTCTTTCATTGTCTTTTTACTACAAATTTTCCACAAACAAAAGATGGCGACTCCGCTGGGGACTAGCTTATCGGACGAATAAGTGGTGACGCAATCCGACGTTCACCTCACGGGAACCACCATCGAAACTCTCGTCGTAGAGTTCGACCAAGCCAAATACGGGGAGGCCCTCTCCTCTGGATCGCTTAGCCCTAAGGCTAGACGCAACACCCGCAAGATCTCCAAGGAGGTTTTAACTACTGCTGAGATGCCAAAGGAAGTCCTCTCATTTGGCCAAGATTCTAAACTCGTTCAACGAGTTGAAGACTCCACACCCGCATCAAAACGGTGTGTCATAGGTCATAAGAGGCCTATGACGGAGGAAAATCTAACCAACGCCACTGACGTTGCAGCCAAGGAGTTGAAAGAAGCTAAGAAAAACGCCGCTCGACGAAGGAGAAGATCCATACGGCAAGCATACTTGCGGAATAGCCGAGCTATCGCCCATCGCGAAGACTGCGTTTCTGAGCCTCTGCCCGAACTCTGCGTTTCTGCTCCAGAACGCACACTTCGTGGTAACGAGACCGATTACGAGCCTCGGGTAATCCAACTTAAACGCGACCCTCAGTGGTGCGTTGTTCAATCTAGACGCACGCCTCAAGAGTGCGTCTCAAAACGTAACCTTCAAAGGTACGTTCAATCATCTAAACGCACACCACAACTGTGCGTTCAATCAGAATACGACCCTCAGGGGTCTGTTCAGTCAACTAAACACACATCACAAGTGTGCATTCAATCAAAACACGACCATCAGGGGTCTGTTCAATCAACCAAACGCACATCACAAGTGTGCGTTCATCCAAATCAAAACCCTCAAGGGTCTGTTTCATCGTCAAAACGCACACCACAAGTGTGCGTTCAATCAAAACACGACCCACATGAGTCTGTTTCATCAGTTAAACACAGGCCTCGGCCTCGTGTTTATAAACCTAAATGTGGCCCTTGTGTTTCATCTCAGGAGCACGACGTGGTCCGCCAAGTTCAAAAGAGTTGGCATGGATTCAAAATCCGTGCCCAACAAGAATCAGTTCTACCCACTCAGGGGCAGGGGGTTCCATCTCTACCCTCATGAAATTCTCCTCAAGTATCTGACTTGCGTGAGCTATTGTCAAGAGGAAGACCAACACAGCAAGGGGCTCATTCATGCTAATGTGAGCGACTTATTTCTGCAGTTCTTTCAGAATGCCAGTGTTGTACATCCGAACCTCGGCAATCCGTGTTCAATAGATTGACGAATGTCGTCAGACCTGCCAAACGATAACGTCGCCACAAAAAGAAGACCTCTGAGATCGAATATCCTGAGGTCACTATCAACGTGATTGGTAGAGGAAAAGCCTCGCATCCCGATTCTGATGAGTCACAAAGAAGTCATTCCCCGACTGTTTGGGAAATTTGTGACGAATTCGAAGGAGTATACCGACACACTCAGACTCGGACAGGAGCTATCCGTTCAGTTGACTATCAAAAGTTAGCCAAGGGGATTACGTCGAGTGATGAACATTTAGCAATAGCCGAATCTCAATCTTCAAGCTCTCTTGGAGCACAAGAGGTTTCTGGTTACATGACGGGAAACCCCGAAGACCTAGCCAAGAGAGTTGACGAACATCACGTCATGCTCCATGCGCAACAGGAGACACTTCTCCAAGTGAAGGATATGTTGGCCCAGCTCCTTGCCGAAAAAGGCCAAAAACCTGAATCTTCCCGGAGGACAACGTCAAAGAGAAAGCAGAAAGCACACGAACATTCGGATCGTGAGACTCACAACCTGGAATCCTCTTCTGAAATGAGAAGGAGATGAAAAAAGAGCTACGCCCTCAGTCCTCTAAAGTGGATGAACTAGAAGCTCGCCTTAATGCAATCACCAATAGAAGCGAACTCCGGAAAGAAGCAGTGGTGCGGCCTTATCCTGCTGAGTGGGACACAGCTCCCTACCCGTCGAAGTTTAAAGCTCCAACCTTGCAACCATTCCATGGCACAGGATCACCAAACCAGCACATCTACTACTTCAAGTCTCAAACTGGAGATGTGGTGGCAAACAACGCCATCCTAACACGCTTGTTCATCGGTACTCTTAAAGGAGTGGCCTTTGAATGGTTTATGAAACTGCCTGCTGGATCTATTCAGAAATGAGTGGATCTGGAAAGGCTTTTCTTGGCCAGGTTCTTCGAGGACGATACGAAAGTTTCGGTCCCGACTCTTCTCGCCACTAAGCAGAGAAAGGGAGAATCTATCAAGACCTATGTGGAGAGATTCCGTAGCATGACGTTGCGATACCCTTCAGGTATGACCCAATCAACTTTGGTTGAAACTTACAGGCACAACTTGCAGAGACAACTGCTTGCTCAGATAGGAGTAGCAGAATGTCGCTCCTGGAGGCAACTGGTATCGCAAGGAGAACAAGCCGAAGAGATTGTCGGTCGAGTTAAAGCCAAAGAAGCTACACAGCCCAAACCGCAATAGCAACGCAATCAGCACAATGCCCAACAGTCTAAAGGAAAGGAGACTTTGGCAGCCGACGCTAACACACGAGCATCACCACCTAATAAGCAAGGCAAGACACCGAATCAACAAAGAGCACCCAAGCAGTATTCATTTAAAGAGGAGCATGTAGATACCTTATTCCAGTTACTGCGAAAGAATAACAAGTTACAGCTTCCCGAAATCAAGAAGCCGGATAAAGCAGGAAAGGTGGATGATCCTAATTATTGCCGCTATCACAGGTTCCTAGGATATCCTACCAGAAGGTGCTATGTCTTTAAAGACATCCTCCAAAATTTGGTGAATGCTAATGTGCTCACCTTGAAGCCCGAGCAAAAGACCGTATCCACCAATATGATAGCAGACCAATTCGGTGACTTCCCTCCGGTAGCGACCGCAGATAGTGTTGTCCCCATTCATAAAGGAGAAATACACATGAAAAACACCGACTTGTATAGTCAGAAGGACAGGGGGTTGGTACCCCTCACTACCCCAAAAGGGGAGATTATGTGGGTACATCCCGACATGGTAGAAGATTGGCAGAGGACGAAAACCAAGTCCAAAAAGAAGGGAGGAAAGGCTAAGTCATCCAATATGATTAGCCCCTCTGTTAACAAGAATGATGACCATCTCAAACCTCTTACCGACTCAGAAGGAGAGAGGATTGTTCTGGAAGCATACCCAGAAGGTAACCCTGGCACTCGATCAGGAAAAGCTTACTTAAGGGACTACAACCAGAATGCTCAAGAAGCCGAAGAACAACCCCAAGACGCTGGGGGTTCTGTACCAAAAAGGTCGGTCGATAAAGGGAAACAAAAGGAGATCCGGTTCAATAAAAATCTTCACCAAGAACTTGGGGAGTCAAGCGCTCCTTTCCAATTCAATGTTATGGCGCAGCTGGCCAACATACCGGCCAGGATTACTCTGTATGAGCTATTGAGATTATCCAAAACCACCAAGGAAGCTCTAATCGAAGCCTTAAAGAACACGGAGAGCTTTATCACTCAAGTCACTCCGATTTCTGAAGCTTCTGAAGATCAAACTTGTCGGCAATGTCTGCAAGCGGCGAGAAGTTTACCCTGCATATCATTTACTCAAGAAGACATGCAGGTCAAACACAAGCACGACAGACCGCTATACTATACGGGGTATATCGGATCCTCCGAAATCAGTCGTGTCCAGGTAGACCCAGGCTCTGCACTCAGCATCATGTCCTACAGGCTTATGCAGGTATTATGGATTCCTATGCACCGGTTAAACACCACCCAGACTACTATCTTCGGTTTCAACGCCAACAGCACTTGGCCCCTGGGGAAGATTAAACTCAGGTGTCAAATCAGAGATCTTAAGTCTGAAGTGACTTGTTACATCATAGATGCGGACACGTCCTACAATCTGTTGCTCGGACGACCATGGATACATACAAACCACATTGTCCCGTCTACCCTGCATCAAGTCATGAAGTATGCCAATGATGAGGGAGAAGTTTGAACTTTAATCGCAGAAAAATACCCTTTCCGTGGGGTAGAAAACTTTCACACCGATTCCGTTTTCTACCTAGAATTCCAGGAGAAAGAAGATGTGGACAGCGGTAACGAAGCTGATGTCGAACTGGATCCTGAAGAAGATTGTCCATGGGAACTGAATCTAGATGTAATGGGTCAGGATGAGAGTAATAATAATGTACCGAGCGAGGGTGAATGGTGCATTAATGAAGATTTTATTTTGGCGTACTTGTCTGATGTGTCCTCTAAAAATAAACAAATAGAGAATGATCATAATGCAGGTACCAACTCGTGGCACATATTATGTGCAGAAGCATCCCTCACATTGCCAATTAAGTCATCCTTCACTTCAGATGAAGAAGTAGAAGATGCACAGAAGGCTATCTTCAAAGTCCCATCCAAAAGGAAAGGGCAGAAACCGATCTGTTTTGGTAAAGTTAAACCCGAACAACTCAAACGAGGAAGTTCGGGGGAAGATGATGGAGTCCCCCAATTCCATTACCATGAACCCAATTCTACATATTTAATGAAGCGAATGGGATATAACTTTGATAAAAAACAGGGTTTTAAATTTCGGGAAAGGTAGGCGAACCCCGATCCGAATGTCTCTAACTCCTAAAGGAAAACCTCCGGATTATTATCAAAAAACCGGAAGAGGCTTAGGTTATGTCACAACTCCCTCAACATCAGAAAATGAAATAAGTAATTATCTGCGTCAAGATCACTCGTCCGAAACGTCTTCCTGGGAATCCGACGTCAGTGTCGGACCTTTCTTTAAAAATCTGACTGTGAATATGGTTTTAACTAGTCATCCAGATGAAGACGTAGGTGGTGATGAAGAGTTAATCGAATCAACCGATGATCCTTGGATCAAACGTCTTAACATCTTGTGAGATATACGTTTCGAACAACGCGAACCACCCACTGAAGATAAAGTGATCCAGGTCAACATGGGAGATGAATCTGACCCTAAGCCTATCTTTATAGCTGAAGACTTATCATCATCCGAAAAAGAGGACCTTATATCTCTCATCCGAGAATATATAGATGTCTTTGCTTGGAATTATGAAGATATGCCTGGCCTAGACCCAAAAGTAGCCACGCATCGTCTCAACATCGATCTGGATGCAAAACCCGTTAAATAGCAACAACGCCGGTTTCGTCCAGAGATCATGGAAGCAATTGAGTCTGAAGTTAAAAAGCTTATAGACTCGGGTTTTGTTAGGGAGGAACAACACCCGGACCGGGTGGCCAACATTGTTCCAGTTCCCAAAAAGAATGATAAGGTTCGGATATGCATCGACTTCCGTGACCTTAACGCAGCTTGTCCAAAAGACGAATTTCCTCTTCCTATCACTGTTCCGTGACCTTAACGCAGCTTGTCCAAAAGACGAATTTCCTCTTCCTATCACTGACGTCATGATCGATAACACCTGCGGATATGAAAGGATGAGACGAATTTCCTCTTCCTATCACTGACGTCATGATCGATAACACCTGCGGATATGAAAGGATGTCTTTTATAGACGGATTTTTCGGGTACAATCAGATCAAGATGTACCCAGAAGACAAAAAACATACTGTTTTTAGAACACCACTGGGGGTGTATTGCTATACAGTGATGTCCTTCGGCCTGAAAAACGCAGGTGTAACTTATCAACGTGTAATGAATGCCATCTTCCACGAACACTTACGTAAGAAGATCGAGTGCTATGTTGACGATATAGCAGTAAAAAGCTAACATAAAGGCGATCATCTTATAGACTTGAAAACAATGTTCGACATCATGCGAGCACATCAACTGAAGATGAACCCAACAAAATCATTCCTTGGGGTATCAAGCGGAAAATTCCTAAGATTTATCGTCACTTCTAAGGGAATTTCTCTTGACCCAGAAAAAGTGCGTGCTATTCAAGGCATGCCACCTCCTAAGAATTTCAAAGAACTTAGAGGCTTGCAAGGTAGACTGGCTTACATTCGGAGATTCATATCCAATCTTTCGGGACGCTGTCAACCTTTCTCTAAGCTCATGAAGAAAGAAGTATCCTTTGTTTGGGACGAGGAATGTCAAAAAGCGTTCGAGGAGATTAAGAGATATCTTACTTAACCTCCAGTTCTCGTGACCCCAATATCTGGAAAGCCATTCCTATTGTATGTGAGGGCCATGGAACATTCTCTTGGAGCTTTGTTGGTCCAGAACAACTATCAAGGGCAAGAGCAAGCCATCTACTACTTAAGCAGAACCATGATGGGAGCCGAACACCGGTATAACCCGGTCGAAAAAGAATATCTCACCTTGGTATTCGTAGTTCAAAAGATGCGACATTACCTAGTGGGACAAACAATTCACGTCATCTCTAAGGTGAATCCCTTGAGAGTTCTAATGACGAAGCCGTCATCTCTAAATTGTCGGCCCGCAAAATGGGTCATTCTCTTGTCACAATATGACATGCAATTCATACCCCAAAAGGCGGTCAAGGGTCAAGCATTGGCAGACTTCTTAGCCGATCATCCGGTACCAGGGACGTCTAAATTGTACGAAGAACTACCCGATGAAGTCGCTGAGGCTTGCGTTACTCAAGAAGCTACGCAAGTATCTAAATTGTACGAAGAACTACCCGATGAAGTCGCTGAGGCTTGCGTTACTCAAGAAGCTACGCAAGTATGGAAATTATTCTTCGACGGTGCATCTAGAGCAAATCCTCATGGAGCAATTACCGCGAGAGTAGGAGTGGTGTTCGTCTCCCCAAACGGTCACGTGATCCCAAGAGGATTTTCCTTAATCGAACCTTGCACCAACAATGTAGCTGAGTATAATGCTCTGCTACTTGGAATGCAATTGGCCGAAGAACTTAATATTCAACATCTCGAGGCTTACGGTGACTCTCAGCTTATCGTAAATCAAGTCCGAGGGGAATACGAGGTGCGCCATGAGGATCTAATCCCGTACTACTTCGTAATGCTAAAGCAAGCTGAAAAGTTCGAAGGGTTCTTTATTGAATACATTCCACGAGCCCAGAATGCTTATGCAAATGCTTTGGCCTCATTGGTAACTTTGCTGGCATTACCGCCAGGTGCCGAAACAACGATCCCAGTCACAGGACGTGAACTATACTGCTCCAAGATTCTTATAGAGGAAAGCTCAGATAAGACAACGACAGGAGAAGTCTGTACAACCTCCATGGAGTTCAAATCTAGAGATTGACGATTTCCATATATTGACTACGTCCTGTACGGAATTTTGCCCGACGATCCTAAGGAAGCGGCCGCTGTCAAGCGAAGGGCCCTCCGATTCTATTACGATGCAGTCTCTCAAATCCTGTATCGTAAATCACATGACAGAGTTTTGCTTCGATGCCTCTATCGAAAGGAAGCAAAAGAGGCCCTCAGGGAAGCTCACGACGGAATGTGCGGAGCTCATCAGCCTGGAGTTAAGTTGGGAGATCGCCTCCGACAAATCGGTTATTATTGGCCAAAGATGTTCTCAGACGCAGCTGATTACGCTAAACGTTGTCACGCTTGTCAGATTCATGGGGACTTTATCCACCAAGCGCCAAGTAACTTGCACCCCACTTCTGCATCTTGGCCCTTTGAAATGTGGGGTATGGATATCGTAGGACCAATCTCTCCTCCGACATCCAAAGGACACTGGTTCATTTTAGCTGTAACCGATTACTTCTCCAAATGGGCAGAGGCAATCTCGTTGAAAGAAGTCAAGACTTCAAATGTAATCAAGTTCATCAAACATCACGTCATCTACCGTTTTGGAGTCCCGAGGCGAATAGTTCACGACAACGGGACACAATTTGTTAGCTTTGGGTTTTAAAGATTTTGTGATAAATTTAGAATCCAAAGTGTCGCATCCACGGCGTATTATCCGCCAGCAAATGGTCTTGCTGAAGCTTTTAACAAGACCATTGTGAAGCTTCTCAAAAAAGTTTGTTTCCAAGAGCCGACGTGATTGGGATGAAAGACTTGGCGAATGTTTGTGGGCCTATCGCACAACGGTGAGGACCCCTACAAGAGCTACACCATTCTCTCTGGTATACGGTTGTGAAGCTGTACTGCCGTTAGAAATTCAAATCCCTTCCCTGAGAGTCGTGGTTACAACTGGACTAACAGAAGAAGAGAAACATCAACGACGTCTGTAAGAACTTGATGCCTTAGACGACAGACGACTTCAAGCTCAACAACAGATCGAATTATATCAAGCCCATATTTCTAAACCCTACAACAAAAAGGTAAAAGAACGGATTTTCAAGAAAGGCGATTTAGTTTTGGCCAATAGACGACCCATGGTAATGACCCACAAAACCAAAGGGAAGTTCAATCCCAAATGGGAAGGGACCTTTGTAATAGAATCAGTCTATTCGAATGGAGCTTATTGTCTTATCAATCAAAAAGGAGACATGCTCATGATGCTAATTAACGGGAAATTTCTTAAAAGATATTTTCCATAAATCATGCAGCCCCCTAAACTCCAGCCAAGTCAGGCTGGAGGTTGCCAATTCATAGTGTATTTCGGGAATAAATTTTAATTTTTCTTATCTTGTATGTCGTCATGTTAACACTACATCTCTGATGATTGAAAATTTCTGGAGTTATTCTAAGTAATAATAAAGAGAATTTCGATTTCATGCCAAGTTAACACTACACTTATGGCATTTGCATTACTTTTCATTGTCCTGAACTAGAGTTTAACGAAAGTGATGGTGAAAAGCAAAATGATATCATTTTCATTCAATATTGTTAATGTGAATACAAAGTGATGACAATTGAAATGAAAGCGATACAAGATTATTCCCTAGCTAAAAAGCAATTCAAACCCTAAGCATTGGGGCCCATCAACCTAAAGGACTTGAGCTTAGATTTCAAAGCCAATATTTTCTCCTCACGAGCCTTTTTGACTTCTTCCGTTATCTTACTCTTGAGCTCCTCTTCATTTGGTGCTGCTTCTGCAATCTCTCGCCTAATCTTGTCAGCAGCAACAATTTCATCGCAATAGCTTTTGAAAAGCCCATCACAGTAAGCAGGTAACCCTTTTATAACTTCCATATCGCCAGCTAACTGAGCATTTATCTGAGATAGCTCAACACTAGTACGGGTAAGTTCTGCTGCAGTATCCCGGATACCCATAGCAAAACTGCCCTGGTCCACTTATACTTGGAGATGTTCCCCGCACAGGCGGGCAATACGAGATTCTGTTTCAGATAGACTCTTCTGAAGAGCCTCTTGGTGTTGTGCTTTCAAAGCTTTAGCCTGAGTAGGAGCCTGATCCACTTCTAGTCCTATGTCGTCGCGTTGCAGCATCGAAAGGAATTCCAATTCATATTCCAGAATAATAATGACCTCGTGACAATTCTCGGTCCACAATGCATTTCCCTGATTCCTGATCTTAGCGAGACACTCCAGAAGATGGGGTTCAAAAACCTTGAAACTCACGTTCCCGAGACTAACGACGTCGATAGTCATTTGCATCCAATTCTCTAATTGTTCGATAAGCTTACTCAAAGTTTTTGAGCTTGGGGGTGGAGCAGTCGGATAAATAAAGCAATTCGCATAATCAGTGCAAGTGGGGGCAATGGACAGTTTCAGATGACAACTTTTCGGGCATATTTGACACTGAGCCTGGGGTGTCCAACCCCCGCCCACCTATTGTTACTTCAGGACCGGGAGAAGCAGCTTGAAGCATAGTATCCCCTTTATTCTCAGGAGATGCAGCACGTGCCGACTTTATAGCATCCCCCATCAACTTGGTTTTATTGGAGTTCTTAGCTGCAATGGGTTTTCGCTTGCGAATCCTCTTCTCATATTCGCCTTCCTCCTCAGCAGTAAGAGCCCGCTTCCCTGATGATCTCAAGGAGCGAGGCTCAGGAGGGGGTGTTCTCTCGAGAGCTTCTTTAGTATCCTCTTCTTCAGAAGGCTCAGCAGCGGATAACTCCTTTGGGATCTCCTCGATTCCGGCTGCCTCTCGTTCGCAGGACAGATAATCCTCTATCCCTGGTAATCGAGTCCTGGCAGAACCACTTCTCGATTTATAAAGTTCTCGGATTTCATTTATGCATGAAGTATATATATCATATTCGGGGATTCGAGAAGCTTTGTCGAACTAATCGCGGAAGTCCGCTACGGTGGAACAACTAGGCGGCAAATTGGGCAGAGTAAACTGCGCATGAGTCCCTCGGGCAGAAAAGAAATACCAAGTACGAGCACCTTCGTATAGATTCCCGATGTGAGCTAATCGCGGATTAGGGTTACCAACATAAAGTTGGTCATATCCGAACTGTCGAGCAAAACGCGAGGGAACATATGGCTCAATTATGCATCTCTCACCTAGTCGGAAAACTAGGTAGCCCACTCTGATAGTGAGAAGCCATTGGAAGGTCCCTGTGTTTAAAAGCGAGGACCCTTCGAAGACTACGTCGCCAAACTTCGGGCCTTCTTCTTCATCCCCGTCGAAACAAGGGCGACAACAAAAAAGATCATAATTGTCTTCCAAAGACAAAAGTTGTCTTGCCCGGACTATGTACACGGTCGTCCATGTGGCTGACTCAAGCCTCTGTACGAAAGGAACAGAGGTATCATTATCATGTATGATCCCCGTCATCAAAGAGGGACAATGCAGCACGAACTAAGCCACTAAATAAGTATAGGGCATTGGTGCACGGGGTTGGGGAGTCTTCCAAACTTTCCTACCAGCAACATTTGTCTCCTTGGCGTCAAGAAATTCAGAAATCAAATCCCGTAAGCCTCTCTGCAGACAACCTGTCATTGCAGATAGAAGACCTAGAGGTCTCCCATGAGCCATGAGAACGGCTGGATAGACCACCTCAACCAAGATCGATTCAGCCGGTTTCGACGGCACGACGCACCGCTTAGACCACCTCAACCAAGATCGATTCAGCCGGTTTCGACGGCACGACGCACCGCTTCAACCATAGCATCAAGAAGCCAGCAAGGAGGGCCGTGTCAGAGATGGGAATTGCAGCTTGATGATGAAAATTTTTAAATTCACTGTCAGCTTCAAATCCATCTTCTAAATATTTGTTCTTATAAGTAGCATTAGGAGCCTTGATACGGGCTTTAATGCTCTTAGAAGAGCTTACAGCAAGACAGATCACCTTCAAATCTTTCTGACCCAAATTCTGAAATAAATAATCTGCCCAGGCAGTATGCATGAGACCACCCCCTCGTATCCCAGCGACCTGAGCGCAGATGTGGAAATGAGATATCAGCTCCCAAAAAGTACTGTATATCTCTGGATGAGCAGTCCTCAGGATGGAAAGCTCTTCAGTTGTTGGAACAAATTCTTCATAGGACATTTGCCCAAGGGAGAGTCCTGATACTGCGTGCATCTCATGGAGAGCAAATCCCAACTCCCCGACGGGCGTGAAAAAGGTACAGCTATCCGGATTATACCGCTCCAGCATAGCAAAGAGAAAGGGATAATTCTGAGCGATTCCACGCCTTGTAGCCTGTACTGGTATTGTAAGACCAGACTGAGCGAGAGGTTCCTTGAGTTCCTCAAGAACAAAATTCACCATCCGGGTCCACCAGCCATCCTCTCCAGAGAACAACCAACCAGGAGAACGAAAGGCTTGTGCAGGAAATTCCCCTCGAGCGGCAGTGAACTGGCGTATGAAGATGTTCGCCGGAAGAGGTGCCTCCTGAGCAGAGTCCTTTTTCTCAAATCTGCCAAGCCTCAGACCCTTGAGTTTCCCACCAATGTGTACCCGAGACGATCGACCAGACCCAATTGAAATGTTCTCCTTCTCCTTGACAAGATCGAAGGCCAAACCTCGGCGACCACCGACACTCAGAAAGTATGAAAGCGGATACATTCTCTTCATGCTTGGGAGAAAGAAGAAACGATCATTGACCCAGCGTAGAATCCGGGAATCTTCTACATACCCAACTTGGTCATCAACCAATATATGATCTCCGAACAAAAACGGTTTCTAGATCCAGATCAGTGATCAGAGCCCTAAGGGTGGAACACCCGGCAAACCTAATTAAATGTGCTCGCTCCAAGCTAAGGAAGGTGCATAGAGGAATCTCTCTGTGAAGACCAAAAGCTCTCCCCACTTCTGGATCGTCAGTATAACTAAAATGTTGCTCTGGCAGAAGTGGCACGTTGGGAAAAAGCATTGCGAAATCAGGAACAATAGTTAGTAAGAGAAATAGATTGCTAACACGAAAATTGGGTTATAACACGAAAGACAAATTCTACGTGTCAAGCCTTAAATACAAGGGCCAGCCCTTGTATCAATACTTGAACGCAGAGGTTGAACCCTGCATTGTAACATTTGAACGCAGAGGTTGAACTCTGCGTTGTAGCACTTGAACGCAGAGGTTGAACCATGTGTTGTGATATTCAGACGCAGAGGCCAAGACTCATGTTCAACATAGAGTCTTAACTCTATGTTACTTAAACACAGAGTCCTAACCCTGCATTCCTAATTTTAACGTGGAGACTCAACTCTACGTTTCCTAAACGCGGAGTTTTAACTCTGCGGTTTTTCAATTTTAACATGGAGTTGCAATGCTGCGTTTTTGACAGAAACGAGTCATCTTCCTCGTTAACAAGAACCCATCTAGGGTTTTCAGAAAACTTACCGAAACAAGTTGCCATGGCCACCACTTACCATAACAGCGGGGCCCGTATGACAGCGACGGTGATGTCGAAGCGCTCATGAGAACAGAAACATCACTGGTGTTCCCAGCCGGCGATGTCTCCAAAGCCGCCTTGGCGATCTTCTTGGAACCCGAACTCATCCTCCTGGGCGCCATGCATGTAGATGATCGAAGAAGACGGATTTCGTTGGAGAATCAATTAAAATTCAAACGAGAATTCTCGTTCTTGGAATCAAGCTAAAAGTAGAAAGAGTCAAATGACTCTTGATGTGACCACACAGGTCTATTTATAATAGCCGCCAAGCTGTTAAATCGGTGCAGGATTCTAGGAGAGAATCCCAACCATCGCTGAAACGTGATCTTTCACGTTAATAGATAAAATCGGTTGGACTTTAACGCAGAGTTCACCTCTGCGTTCAAATTCTTCAAACGCCAGGCCTAGACCTGTGTTATGATGGTTCTTAACTCTGCGTTTCGAACCTCAAACGCAAAGGTTACCTTTTACGTTGCAATTATCCCAAACAAAGGATCCACCTTTGTATTTTCAAACGTGACACTTATTCTCTAAGTTCATGAATTCTTTTAACAGAACATTGTTAAATTATTGTATTTCCTCAGCAGAATCTAAATTCTCGTCAGGTTAATATTACACCCTAGATGATCATCACCCCCACAGAGTTTGAATTTAGTTGGCATCAATACCTATACAGCTATAATTCCTCTGTCAGAATCCACTTGTCGATTCTCATCAATGGAACGATAAGTCTCCAAAATCATTCAAATCATGATCAATTTACTAACTCTCCCCAACAGAGAAGTAAATAACCAGTTTATCAACTTCTTTCAATGGGGTGATAAAATTCCCCAAATCTTGTTCATATTACAAGTAATATAATTCATCACTCCGATGATAAAACATTTAGCAATCCTCCCAAGCGAGACGCTAAATATCTTCCCCACAAATGTCATGTTAATATTACACCTCTGACAAAATCAACTTATCGACTCTTCCCAATAGAGCGATAAGTCCTCAAAATTGCCCCGATCACAATTTCTTTCTTGTCACGTTAAAATTATACCTCTGACAGAATCAACTTATCGACTCTCTTCAATAGAGCGATAAGTCCTCAAAATTGCTCAGATCGCAATTTCTTTCTTGTCACGTTAAAATTACACCTCTGACAAAATCAACTTATCGACTCTTCCCAATAGAGCGATAAGTCCTCAAATTGCTCCGATCGCAATATCCTTCGTGTCACGTTAATATTACACCTCTGACAAAATCAACTTATCGACTCTTCCCAATAGAGCGATAAGTCCTCAAAATTGCTCCGATTGTAATACCTTTCTTGTCACGTTAAAATTACACCTCTGACAAAATCAACTTACCGACTCTTCCCAATAGAGCGTTAAGTCCTCAAAATTACCCCTATCGTAATTTCTTTCTTGTCACGTTAAAATTATACCTCTGACAAAAATTAACTTATTGACTCTCTTCAATAGAGCGATAAGTCCTCAAAATTATCCTAATCGCGATATTTCTCCTGCCAAGTTAAAACTACATCTCTGGCACTTATAGACTTCTTCAGTGTCCAAAGCAAAAAAAAAAAAGAAAAAAAAACACAGGAAGAATTCTACTAGTCAGCCGTATTATGGGAAAATAATAAAATATTAATCCTCAGCAGTTTGAAATTTTCTGGAGTTATCTTAAACGATAATAAAGAGAATTTTCTGCATCAGGACTATTGTGAAGATCTATTCTAAGTCGGGAATACATCTCGGGCATTTCTCGTGATTTGTTACTTAAAATCAAAACATGATAAATGCAAGAAACGATGAGAAATCAATATCACTTTTTATTCAAGAGCCAAAAGAAAGTGATACAAAAACCTTGTTCTTGTCAAACAAAATGAACAATACACAATTAAGCCCCTGGGCCAGTAAAATTGAAAGACGCGAGCCGAGACTTAATAACAGATATCTTCTCCTCATGAGCGGCTTGTACCAGT
Source organism: Asparagus officinalis (assembly GCF_001876935.1). Lineage (NCBI taxonomy): Eukaryota > Viridiplantae > Streptophyta > Magnoliopsida > Asparagales > Asparagaceae > Asparagus > Asparagus officinalis. The sequence goes on along the minus strand of NC_033798.1, from coordinate 4,669,726 downwards.
ACCTCAGCCCTCTTCTTAAGTTTGTTCTCATCCGGTGTCGTTGTAATAGCTTCCTTTTGGAGAAGTTCAAGATCCTGGACTGACGAACAATAGGTGGCGTAAGTCTTCATGCTTTCTAGTGTGAGCCTTTTCAAGATCTCTTCTTCTCGCGCGAGCTCAGCCTCGTGTCGAGTCAACTCCACCTTGAGTCGATCAATTTCTGCACGAGATGTTTGTATGGCAGTGTTAGAAGCAACTACGGCCTGTTGCTTTTGAAAACAATGCCCCTGTAAGGATGCGATGTCGAACTCCTTTTCAGTGATGCTCTCTTGAAGAACTTCATGTCGGCGAGTCGCTTCAGCCCTGAGATCATCGAAGGTTGAGGTGATTTGGGCAGCAAGGTCCGCACTATACAACTCCTTCAAAGCCCTTATATCTTTCTCCAATTGAGAGAGATTCTCCGAGTAGTGCTGAAACCAACGAGCGTTATCTACATGTCGAATGCCGCTCAAGAAAAGCATGAGTATTGGTTTAAAAGAATCAAACGTAGCTCGTCCGGCACCAACCTCCTCAATAGCCACCTTCATCATGTCCTCCAAAGGTCGCACAAGAATCTTAAGCACGGAGGGGATAACTACTGGACTTAAAGACTTCACAGGAGATGTTGTTGGAGAGCCCAGAATCATAGACCCTGGTGTAAGAACAGTGGGTGACGACCGTGAAGAAGCCGGGGAAGCCATAGAAATATCCAGTTGTGAATGACTGGAAGGAAGAACCATGAGTGTCCCCGTTTGGGCTGAACTCAACGCACTCTCCGTCCCCGCAGACTTAAGAGAAATCATTAGCGTGGGGGATTCTTCTTGCAAAGGAGTAGTCGTTACCAGTGTTGGCTCGGGGAGAGAAGCAGCTGCTGCTTACTGTTCAGGAGATAAAGTCTTATCAACGGTCTCGTGGGTCGGAGAACCTATACAAAAGAGTAGTTAGCACAAAAAAAAAAATAAGTTTAGAGAAACCAGCAGGTGTAATCTTTACCAAGAGGGGAAGAAGGAACATAAGCAGACGCTTTGTCGGAAGAAGGTGGTGGCGGATCAGCCCAGCCGGTGGAATCTTCATCACTTTCACCTTCCTCCTCATTACCATCACCTTCCTCCTCATCAGCATCATTGCTACGGGAAGAGGTCCCGTAGTCTAACGGTTCCTCGTCATTTGTTGTCGATAATCCAGGAGAACTTGCAGTGGCATCCGCTTTAGTCATAATGCCAGTCGTCAGGCTAGGAATAGCAGCCTCCGTCCGTGGCAGTAACACAGAAGCAGCAGGAGATTGACTTTCATCTGCAGGATGCCTAGTCTCTCAACAGGAGACACTGCAAGTGACGTCTCCAGAGTAGCATCGAAAGCCTGACCTGGAAATGGTGAAATGATAGGGTCCATGGTAGGAGAAGACTCCACATCCTCAATCAATGACTCGTCCCCCCTCTTCTTCCAAAGGATGATAAGAAGAAAATTCACTAGAAAAAGCGGGACCCTTAGAGCGAAGTCCTGTGTGGAGGGGTTGATTGGCAACAACAGATTCTTGTTCCTCCTCTCTCCCAGCAGACGTGTGGAGGGGTTGATTGGCAACAACAGATTCTTGTTCCTCCTCTCTCCCAGCAGACTTGAAAGCATCCGCCATTAGTTTCTGAGAAGGAGGGTCCCAGCAGACTTGAAAGCATCCGCCATTAGTTTCTGAGAAGGAGGGTCTACTAATAGTTTCCTACGAGTATGTTTCTCGTACTGAACTACTTCTTCTTCGGTAAGAGCCCTCTTTCCAGCTGCTTTTGTTCTTAGAGTTTCGGCAGCCTTAGGGCTTGCTACTGGAGCACTCTCTGGTTCCAGATCTCCTGCTCCTTCTTCAGCCTCACCTTCATAAGATAAGAACTCATTGATTCCCTTCAAACGAGATACCCGGGATCCTCTTCTGGATGAGTACATCTTCCTAATTTCCCGTAGCCTCGACAAATTTAACTTGTAATCAGTTATCTTGGAAGCTGTGTGATACCAAATACAGAAAGCTATGAAGAGGAGGGAATTAGGCATCTTGTGAGGTAACCTAAAGGTAGCTCCAGTATAGCCTGTGGTAGAGTAGTACCAAGCCCTAGCTCCTTCATATATATTACCAGTAATTGCAAGCTGACTCCGGGGATTCCCAATGTATAATTGATCGTATCCAAATTGCCGAGCAAATCTGTACGGTTGATACGGCTTAATTATACATTTATCACCTTGCCTAAGGAGAAGATAACCTGGTCTAATGTTCAAGAGCCAGTGGAAGACACCTCCATCTAAACGGGTAAAACCATCCGGACCAGCTGTATCCTGGAACACTTGCCCATAACCACCACCTTCAAAGTCTGGGAAACAAAGGAATAGGTGATAATTGAGGTCTCTCGAAAAGATTTGACGAACCCTCACTACATATGTGCCTTCCCAAGTAGCTCCTTCCAATCTCTGTACAAAAGGGACAAATCCTTCGTCTGAGGGAGATGGGGCACTCATTAAAAGAGGACAGTGGGATACATACCATGCCATCAAATAGGTATACGGCAGAGGAACTCGAGGATTTGGTGTCACCAAACTTTTCTTTCCTTCAGAGTCTATCTCCTTCACCTGAATGAATTCGAGGCACAACTCCCTCAAACCATGCTGCAAACAACACGTCATAGCTGAAAGTAAGTTCACTGGTCTCCCGTGAGCTAAGAGGACAGCTGGGTAGACTACTTCTATCATCACAACATCTACGGGTCTCGTAGGGACGACACATCGCTTTAGCCACAGTATGAGAAAGCCTGCCAACAAGGCCATGTCGGAAATAGGCACAGCAGCCTGGTGGTGGAAACTTTCAAACTCAGTCTGTGCAGGGAAATCCTATTCTAACCCCTCATTGACATAATGAGCCGTAGCATCGTTGATCAAAGCTTGGATCGTCTCAGGGGTGCTCACGCTCCGACGAGACACGGTGGTAGTTTTGTGGGATAAATTCTGGAATAGATATTCAGCCCAGTATAGCTGCTTTAAACCACGTCCTCGTGTCCCCATCAATTGGGTGCAGATTTGAAAATGATACATTACTTCCCATAGAGTGTCATAGACGTCAGGATGCATGTCCTTCAAAATCCTAAGCTCATTTGACCCTGGGACGAACTCCTCATAGGGTAAGTCTCCAAAAGGAAGGCCCGAAACGTCATACATTTCATGGAGGGCAAACCCTAATTCCCCCACAGGCGTGAAGAATGTACACGTCTCCGGGTTGTATTTCTCCAGAACAGCGAAGAAATTATAATAGTTGTAGTCAATACCGTATCTGGTAGCCATTATAGGGCAGCTGAGTCCAGATCGAGCCAATGGTTCCTCTAGCTCTGTCAACACGAACTCTGTCATTCTTGCCCACCACCCCGCTCTGGAAGAATGAACCCATCTGGGAGCTCTAAATACTGAGGAGGGGAACTCTCCTTTTGCAGCCAAAAATCTCCGCATGAAAGTGTTGGCTATGCTAGCTGTTTCTCCAACGGGATATCCCCTTGAGAATAGGCAGGGTTCCAAAGCTGACACCTGGTGGTTGTAACCTACAGTGTGTACACCTGTGTAAGTCAAAGCCCCGATAGCTACCCCATCCTGCTCCCGGACAAGGTCCCAATCCATGTGTCGATGTCACGCCCCGCTTCCCAAAATACCCGGGAATCGGAACGTGAACAAGCCCGCGACGTATTAGATTGAGAAGAAATATACACTATCTTTTTTTTTCTTTTTCTTCTCAATCCAATACGCTAAGCGTCTAGAAATAAAACAATGCGAAGTCATAGGTCCCCGATCACACATAGCAAGAATATAAAGACAACCCAGAATAAAAATAGACATATCATCAATGGTAAATCATCCCAGACATAAAATATGGGTCAAACGTACCCTTATTACAACAACAGTTCAACTAGGAAATAAGAAATACATAGTCCATAATAAAAGGAAATAAAATAACTAAATCTATCATCAAACTAAAGAAAAGTACGGTAAACGAGTTCTAATGTCCAACTACTACTACAGAAGAAAATCACTACGCTTTAGATGGTTCTTCTACTCCTTCTGCAAGACCCCCCAGCTAAGAATCTTCTGGCTCCTGTACGATCCCGTACTGAGGCTGCTCATCTCCTAAATCTGACGTACACCCAGAAAATAGGAATACGTCAGCGTGTGAAACACACGACAAGATCCCCCAAGGCAGGAACAAATACAATAATAGTAATGATAAAATATGCATGGTCAATGCTATAACAGAAATAAAAATAGAACATGTGATGATAATAATAACATTAGAGGCATGCAACTGGAATACTAATAATCAAAAGAATCCAAAAATCAACCAAGTGACAAGATCATGCAGGTAGCGATCAGAAACCATCCAAGCAACAAGGTCATACAATAGATGGAATTAATACTTAAAAATCTACAACTCGAGACGTAGTACGTCGAGCGAAATAATCCAAACAAGGAAACCCTCATGTATATACCATATGTCTCGAATTGTAAATAATTAAATATTAATCCCGATCTATGTATGAAAAGAAACACAACTGGCCTACATCTCACAAGAATCCATAAATCCTAACCAAAGTGGCGACACCGATTCACCTTGATCCAACAAACCAACCCCAGTGGCGACACCGATCCACTGGTATGAACAAGTCATGTAACTAGCCATCCTATAACAGATCACTGGTTCATATCTCACACAAAGTCAACGCTCATATTATCGGATAACTGACTGTTCGCATATCCCCCACGTGCATCCAAACAAATAAATTCAGGAATCAAAGTAGCGACACCGATCTACTTTGACCCAACCAATCAGCCCCCAGTGGCGACACCGATCCACTGTGACTCAACAAATCAATAAATCCCAGTGGCGACACCGATCCACTGTGACTTACCAAACCAACCAATCCCAGTGGCGACACCAATCCACTAGTACGAACCTGGAAGATATATCAACAGTCTTATCCGATTATATAAACATAGACTTTCCCATCCCCACTCATCTTGTTTTTCTAAGTCAACACATATGCCACTAAGTCTCGATCATAATACACCGGTCACTAATTCATAACTCTCTCTCTCATCCACTGGTCTCATATCAATCATCAAACAATCCACGCAAATAATAACATATCTAATCTATGCAATCAATTAATATCGGATATAAAAACGGAATAATAAGCCAAGGGAAAGCAGGATCTTGCCTCGGGTTGCTGTTGGCGGCGCGGATCTGATCTGAGCGCACGTGGAGGCAGCGACAACAGCGACGAGTGGCGGAGTTTGTCGGATCTGAAGGACGGTGGTCGAGGGAGGTTGGACGGCGAGCGGCTGCCTAGATCTGGGTTCGAGCGGCCGATGGGGATGGAGGAGCTCATGGTGGTTGGCTGGGGTGGTGCGGACTCGCGGCGAGGTTGAGGGTGAGGCGCAGCGACAGGGTCTCGACGAGGAGGGATAGGGCGGCGGAGGGCGGAGCTCGCGGCCGACGCTGGGCGGAGGAGCAGGGGATGAGGGCCGCGAGATTGGAGGAGGTGAGCTCGAGATCGGAGCTCGGCTTGGGGGCGGCTCGCGGTCGCGCCAGAGGTGCTGGCGGAGGCCGAACGGCGGCGGAGGAGCGTGGGGACGGGCGCGGGTCGAGGGTGGCCTGCAGGGCGGCGAACTCGGCGCGGGAGGCTGGGTTCGTGGGTCGGGGTTCGCATGCTTGAGGAAGAAGAGAAGAAGAAAGAGGGTTTTCTTTTGGGGGCAGGCAGAGAAGGAGGGAGAGTACGAGTATGAGATTTGAAGAGAGATATTAGAGATTAAAAATAGAATGAAAGCCAGCTATTTGTGGGTGAATGATTGGGTGGGTGGGGTGGGGGGGGGGGGCTGGCCTCAAGCTTTTGGGAAATGGAGGAGAGAAAAGGAAAGAGAGAAAATCAAGTGAGTAAAAATGGAATGAGTTAAACGAGTGAATTATGGAATTGATTGTGAGTAATTAGGTAAATGATTAGGGAGGAGTTATGGAAAGAATTCAAATGAGAGTAAATTAGGAGACGAAAAGATTAACAAAATATTTATTTATTTATTCATAATATTTAAAAATAATCATCATCAATAATAATTAAACCATATAATAATATTAATAAATAGTTAACAACTAATTATTTATATATTTATATATGTACTAATATACTAAGCTCAGGTTTACATTAATAATAACAGGGTCCACTAATAATATTAGCCATCAAATGATTATATATAAAAAAAAATTATTAACCGATAAATTAATATTTAATAGAATTAATAAATACAAGACTATATATTTTATTATTTATTTATTTTAAAAAACTCAGAAAATTCCAAAATTAGGAAAAATATTAATAAAATATAATATAACATTTTAAATACTAGAAAAATTTGTTTAAATACGTATCGAAAAATTACGGCTGTTACAGTCGAGGGACGGAAGCACACTGATAATAAGCGATAGGAAACATCCTATGCATATCAGGGAGGAAGAAGCGGCGATCTCCTATTTGCCTCAACCACTTATAGTGGCCGTCAGTCACGATCTCTTTTTTGATGACGACATGATCGCCAAACAGGAATGCTGGTTTGGTAAGTTTTTTACGAGAGTCGGTTTCGAATTTGGTATCTGTCACCAAAATCCTGAGTACAGACAGGCTTGGATTTGAGATCAGGGTAACACGATCCTTGTCTGCATCCTAAAAAATTGGGAGTTCCTAACGCAGATTGAATTGCATATTTAAATCCATGCCACCCTCGCGCTCGAAATGGTGACGAAGAGTAAGAGGTTCGCGGGAGTAAGGCACTGCAAAAGAGAAAAGTACTCAATTAGTCAACGAGGAGATAAAACAAAGGGAACCTTAGCCAAAATCCTTAGAGGAGCGAGAGCTTTCGAACACACAGTTCAAACCTGGCGTTGAATTTTATCAACGCAAAGGTCGAACTCTACGTCAAGCTTTCGAACGCACAGTTCAAATCTGGCATTAAAATTTTATCAAACGCAGAGGTCGAACCCTGGCGTTAAATTCTATCAACGCAAAGGTCGAACTCTGCGTCAACCTTTCAAACGCACAGTTCAAATCTGGCGTTAAAATTTTAACAAACAAAGAGGTCGAACCCTGGCGTTAAATTTTATCAACGCAGAAGTCGAACTCTGTATCGAGCTTTCGAACGCACAGTTCAAACCTGGCGTTGAATTTTATCAACGCAAAGGTCGAACTCTGTGTCAAACTTTCAAACGCACAGTTCAAATCTGGCGTTAAAATTTCATCAAACGCAGTAGTCGAACCCTGCGTCGAGCTTCCAAACACACAGTTCCCGAAGCAAGTTTTGTGGCCATGAAGGTCGATACTTACCACCGACGAGGGAAGCCTATGCCGACGGCGCACTAGCCTGAGTTCCATCACCACCGACTACCGAGGTTGACTGAGAACTTTTCAGAGAACTCGCCGAAGCAAGTTTTGTGGCCATGAAGGTCGATACTTACCACCGACGAGGGAAGCCTATGCCGACGGCGCACTAGCCTGAGTTCCATCACCACCGACTACCGAGGTTGACTGAGAACGCAGAGCAGCGGCAACAGCCGACCTTTGACGAGAGACGGTCTTCTTTCTCGGACCCATTAAGGATGATGATCGGAGAAGATGAACAGGGTTCACCGGAGTTCAAAACGAAATCTTCGTTCAGCTTTTTGAGAAAAGACAGATGAAAAGTCGGATGACTTTTGATTTGACCCAGCGGTCTATTTATAGATAGCTATGAGCTGTCGAATCAAGGCGAGATTCTAGGCCCAGAATCCCGCCAAACGCGGCCTGTGCGTCTGCGTTGGTTGAGCTTCTGAACGCAGAGCTCAACTCTGCAATCCACCTGTGCATCTGCGTTGGTCGAGCTTCTGAACACAGAGTTCAGCTTTGCGTTCCAATTCTTTGGCAGTCCATCTGTGTGTTTTAATGCAACCAAACGAATTTCTCGATGCTGAAAGCCAAGACATAGCCTCGAATAAATAGAGGGAAGTAGATATGGCCATCAAGGTGACCAAAGCCGAGAAGAAACAGACGACTCCGCTGGGGAGTCTGCAGTATGAGTTTAGATAGATGGCAATCGATAGCATTAAAAAATCGCCTGGCTCGATCCGACGCACAACTCATTCTTCTAAATGGCTTAACATCCCAACAAAGAGTAAGTTGAGCTGATCAAGAAAGTAAATAAAGTAAAATCCTCTAAGGTTGTCCTCCTAATTAAATGTAGGATAAAACCTCTCTCATGTGGGCTCGCGATTCTCTCTGTCTATGACAATGGATCTGTCTTAAGCCCAGAGGTATTCAACCTCATGGAGGATGACCTCGTTGACAAGTTTGCAGTTGGTGTTTCTATAGTTGCTTCGCTATCCTTCGCTCTCTCTTACCCAACCCTTACAGCGACGCATCACATGTTCGTCAATACCTACAAGAATGTCCTTGCTATTGCTGTTATTCCTATTACATCTGCTAAGAATGCTGCTGTTCTTGCCTCCAAGGAAGTAGAGAAGAAGGACGAGCCTGTCGATGAGTCTGACGATGACTTGGGATTTGGTTCGTTTGATTAAGTTCATTGTCATCAAGACTCAAAGGTTACGTTGTTTGGTTTGGGGTAACATAATTTCAACATTACAACAACCAGATTTGCGATGTCTTCAAATCAGGCGGAGTGAACAATCAATACACTAAATTTTGGGTTACAAAGTATTCCGAAAATTCGTCCCAGTCAACCGCGAACTTTCAAAAACTTTGGAGGGGGTTCTGTAGGCTGTCTAAAAATCACAATGGATAGCTGATCCCCATCAAGCTTCAACAATAAAAGTTACAGTCAGATAGCTTTCATGCCAACAAACGAGAGCTACAAACAGAGGACTTTTCACATAGATCAAGAAGAGTTACAAATCAACGACACTTCTGACAGCTGATGAAAACTCTATTCAGTAGCCTTCATAATCAACTGTGAGAGTTACAATCCGACGACTTTCACACCCCATAACAAGCAAAGATCAATGAGCAGTAGCCTTTGCGATGTTGTAATAGATGAGGTTACAAGCCAACAACCTCTCCCAAACGCAGAGTCCACCTTTGCATTTCCCAAACTCAAAACGCATACGAACTGTGCGTTCTCTAGTTGACATTCAACTCTGCAACGCAGAGTTAAAACACAAAACGCACAGACTGTGCGTTCTTCAGCAAACACCCAACCCGACGTCTCAAATTCAAGACGCAGAGTTGAGGTTCAGCATACAAACGGCCTCTGCATTTCAAATCTCTAGCAGAGATTTAACTCTACGTCTCAAGCCTTAGACGCAGAGTTAAGGCCCAGAACGCCGAGTTAGGCGTTTGACTTGTTCAAACACAAGCCGAACGGCTTCACAACCGTTTATCCCACGTTCTGAGGGATTTTTGCCCACTTAGGAGTGGATTTAGGGGTTGGTTACACCACACATCCCCCTATAAATAACCGTATTACTCAACTGAGTAGGGGGTTGATCGGTTTTAGCAGCAAAAACCGCATAGGTTTGGAGATTTGGAGATCAAAACCACCTGAAGCTGGGCGGAGAGAGAGAATTTCCTGAAGATCAAGGAACTGATCAACAATCAGTTAATCAAATCTCAGAGAATCCCTTCACCAACAGCGGATCTACTTGGCTATTAACCGAATTTTCGGTTTTAACAACTCTGTTACAGAGTTTCAACTCGCTCTGAGTTTGTAAACTCATTAAGAGTTCTTAATTAAACTTGCAACGCAAGTTCATTACAATAATCGATTATTCGGTTTTCAACTACTCCTTTTAGAGTTTTCAACTCGTTCTGAGTTTATTAAACTTGTTAAGAGTTCCAAACCGAATTCATCATACGAATCAATCGTTCTCGTGAGATAGTACGGTCAGATCGTCAACGGAGAGCAAGTTCAACACAAGCAATCGAAGGAGGCACTCCATCGCTACCAAGAAGAACCCAGTTTTAAACAAAGGGGAGAATCAAATTCATTCTCCTCTCTTTTGTAATCGGAATTCAAATTGTAATCGATTTTGAGAGAATACAAATCAAATTTTCTTTCATTGTCTTTTTACTACAAATTTTCCACAAACACGCAGTCAGACAAGATTGCAGTGGGAACAGACGTCGAAACTCTGGTTATCGAATTTAACCAGTCCAAATATGAGGAGTACCTCTCCTCTGGTAAGTGATACGAGTCGACGTGCGAGCACCTTTGATCGCAGAATTATCAAAGGTGGGTTGAGAAGATGATGACAGAAATACAAGAACAATTCAGTATATGGCGAAGAAAAATACCTTCTCTAAATTATGAAGAACAAAAGATTACAATCTCTCCCTCATAATCTCACTAGAATCGAGAACAACCTCTCAATCCTCTCTAAACCCTAATACAAAGATTAGAATCTCTCTCATCTAAGATCTCATAGATCCTCACAATCTAAACCCTAATCCTTTTGATCAGGATCTCACTTAGACCTAAAACTCTTTAGATCTATATCTTGGCCTCTAACCCCCTGTTTAGAACCCTAAACAGTCCCTATTTATAGGGTTTACAATGTAGTGGAATCTGGTAAATAACCAATACCAAACCCAACTAGAATTTCTTCAAAACAGAAACCAAGTTTGCCCAGGAATCCTCGATGAGTCGACTCATGACTGCATATGAGTCGACTCATGACTGATGAGTCGACTCATGACTGATGAGTCGACTCATAAAATGATGAGTCGACCGAGCAGAAACTTTTAACAAAATGGCTGGGGTTTGTGAATCGACTCATGACAGGCATGAGTCGACTCAACCTGATGAGTCGACTCATGTACATGTATGAGTCGACTCACGAGCTGAAATCTGGATTCTTCAAATCTGCTGCTCGCCATCTCGTTCCACGCTTCCACCTGTGATCTGTCATGTCACTTCACACCACTATCTCAAGATATCATGAGAATCACCTATCCTCAAGCTCCCATGAGGACCACTTTTTCCGAAGAGAAGATACACCCGTATCCGTAAGTCTAGTCCCACGAAGGCACGTAAGTGTAGTCGAGTCTCGTATGAGACCTCAGCCCAAGTGGCTCCTGATGATTCGACCCGAGTTAGTATCGAGGAATAGTCCAAGCCCCTCAAAGAGGAAGCTCCAGAAACTAGCTGACAGGCTAAGAAATGGGTTGTCAAACAACCTAGCTGAACTTTGGCTTCTGCTAGCCAAACTATGGCTTCTGATAACGAACCTCGCCCAGCTTTGGCTGAGGCAAAGGTTTCTGTTATTCCATTGTCGAGACGTGCTCGACAACGTCAACGTCAGAACCAAGCTCGCCGCAAGGCTCGAGCTTTAGTCTCGTTAGACGGTTTTCATTATAGACTAAAGGGTTATCAACCTAAGGTCAACAAGTTTGACGAGGGTCAGGTGAATGAGGAACGTCCGAAAGATGGACCTCATCCTCGTACCCGCGTAGACTCAGAACACGAACCACATCCTCAAAAAGAGGTTCAACAAGCGGTTCATATCGAGGTTCATCAAGAAAACGAACCTCAAGTTAAGAATCGACCGAGAAGACGAACTCACCAAACTCGTCCTATCAACGAACCTCGTCATGCAAATGACAGAGTTTGTCAACTTACCCAAGGTCGTCAACCTCTATCATTTAGAGAGTCTCGCTCGGGTAAAGCCAAGATGACGGAGTCGACTGGGGGTTGTCCAGGTGGTGACCTTCGGGATTATCTCACGCGCAAGCACAACATGAGCCAAATGCAATCACATTGCTGCCGTGAGAAGCTCATATCTGTGGTGCTTTCCCAATGTCCATGTGGGGAGTCAATGCATAAATCTTCAGTCTTCGAACGATTGACTGAATTTCCAATGGTTCCTTCATCCAGAAGAAGACGCTTTCGTCCTAAGAGGCAAGCATCTAAAGATCGCCACATTGAAGTGACGATCAACATGGTCAGCAAAGGCAAGGGAAAATCCCAAGCTGAAAAGTCTTCTGATTTTGAAAGATCCCCCGGATTACGAGAGGCACTCATTGAAAGTCAAGGTGTTTACCAACACACGCGTTCTCATACCGGAGCAATGATCCCGCTAGATTATCGAAAACTAGCGGGTATATCCTATAATGTCGATGAAGAGCATGAAGACTCTGTCATTGCGACATCTCAATCTTCCAGCACTGATCAAAGTGAGCAAGTAAGTGCTCACATGGCTGAAAATGAGGAAGACCTAGCGCAACAGATAGAAGAGCAACAATCAACCATTCGTCAACAACAGGAGTCTATCAGACGCTTGGAGAATATGGTGGACAAACTCCTCAAGGAGAAGGAGAAGAAGAAGAAAGCTACCACTGAATCTTCAGGATCAAGGCACCAGCGACCTTCACCCGGTGTTCGGGAATCTACCCATCGAAATCAAGATGACAATAATAAGGAAGATGAGGAAGAAAATATTTTTGATATTCATTCTGAATCATCCGAAGCCGAGTCCAATCAGCGTAAGAATGACCGAGATCAGAAGTTGGACGATTTCCAGAAGCAGCTTGAGGCTTTAAAGCTTCAGAGGAACTTCATAGAATTGGGGGTCGTCAGGCCATACCCTGCTGAAATGGGACTCAATCCCTTATCCTCCAAAGTTCAAGCCACTCAGCCTCCTACAGTTCAATGGCAAAGGTTCTCCAACCCAGCACATCTATTATTTCCACGCGCAGACTGGACACACAGTGGGAAATGATCCCATTATGACTCGACTTTTCATTAGTACCCTCAAGGGGGTTGCTTTTGAATGGTTTCGCAAACTAAAGCCTAAATCCATCACTTGCTGGAAGGACATGGAAAGACTATTTCTGGCCAGATTCTTCAATGATGATACAGAAGCATCTATGGCCATCCTGCTAGTTGAAAGGCAGAAAAAGACAGAGTATGTCAGTAACTTTGTCAAGAGATTTAGAAATCGATCGCTGTATTACCGTGATCAAGTCTCTGAAAGTACATTGATCGAGATGTGTCGCAGTAACCTCTCGATCCATATTTTATCCAAGATTAGGGTGGTGAAGACCCGAACTTGGAAAGAGCTTGTTCGCCAAGGAGAACAGGTCGAAAGCATGCTCAAAAGGCCAGCTTGTTCGCCAAGGAGAACAGGTCGAAAGCATGCTCAAAAGGCCAGATGCTGAAGAGCCATGTGATTTTCAAGGAGATGAGCATGCTCAAAAGGCCAGATGCTGAAGAGCCATGTGATTTTCAAGGAGATGATGACCAATCTTCGTCATACCAGAAGGGCAAATCTTCGGATAGCCACTTTCAACAGAAATATAACTTCCAAGATGAGCAAGTCGTCCCAATCCTCGAGTCCTTGATCAAGGCGAGAAAGATCAAGCCCCCAGAATCGATGCGACCTAAGGAGATGTCGAAAACGGATGATCCTAATTACTGTGCGTACCACAGGATGGTTCATCATCCCACCTCTAAATGCTACGCCCTGAAGGATAAGATCCAAGCCTTATTAGATGCATGAGTATTATCCTTCAATCCTGATTTACAGCTATCACTGGAGTGGGGGTAGTCATGATTTCTCTGCTAAACCATGTACTACATTGAACTTTCTCTCTGGCGGAGCCATGATGAGTTGAAGCTCATCATAAATCAACTCCAAGGTGAGTCCGAAGTCAGACGTGAGCATCTGGCCCCTTACCATAACACTATCATGTTAATAATTACCTCTGATAGTCACTTCCTCCAAATTCCCTCGTCAATCCTCTTCAATAGAATGGCAGGACCACAAAACTATCACGTTAATGATTACCTCTGATAGCCACTTCCTCCAAATTCCCTTTCCAATCATCTTCAATAGGATGATGGGAGCATAATACTATCATGTTAATGATTACCTCTGATAGTCACTTCCTCCAAATTCCCTAGCCAATCCTCTTCAATAGGATAGCGGGACCACAAAACTATCACGTTAATGATTACCTCTGATAGTCACTTCCTCCAAATTCCCTCACCAATCCTCTCTAATAGGATAGCATGTCTACAAAATACAATCACGTTAACAATTACCTCTGATAGTTAACCCCATTAAGTAGCGACCTACCATGCGATAAGTTCCTACTTGTCTTTCGATCAAAATAGTGATCTACCATGCGATGATTTACTATTTAATCTTTTTTAAATGTTCTATCTCCTTAGAACGATCGAAAATAGTGACCCACCACACGATGTGTTACTATTCCAATCATAGTCGTTATACTCCCATGTCACTGAACGACTTGATAATCTTTACACCGTCATTCCTACAAATGATGTTGTTTATGATATTGGCCTACCATGCGATGTGCCTCTATCCTGATCACAATTGTTATACTCTCATGTCACTGAATGACTTGATCATTTCCACACTGTCATTCCCGCAAATGACGTTGTTCATCGATAGTGGCCTACCAAGCGATGAGCCCCTATCTTCCCCCTTGTTTCCAAATAGTGATCTACCATGCGATGAGTCACTATTCATCAATGATACCACATCATCCCAGCAGGCCTACCATGTGATGAGCCTCACTTTCAAAATACCAGGTTGAGTTGTTATATTGAACGACACAACCAAACTCTAACACTCAATCTAATGCCTTGAACGGCTAAGGATAGAGAATAAATCTTAGCATTAAGTCTAAGAGAAACTTCTCGATAACTTACCATGCTAAGGGCAAAGGCATGGCTAGTCTAACTCAAACGGCAGTTGGTAAAAACAAATCAAGTCCGTTGATAGTTGAGGATTTGCTAAAAATCCTAAGTCTTGATTGTCAGTCCTATATGAGTTTGATGAAGTTCACCCCATAGCATTGAAGCTCGCCAAGAGGCCAAGCTCTCTAGGAGGTCAAGCTCGTCGTATAAGCCAAGCTCGTCACAACCAAGAGAGTTCAAAGTATTCTAGACCCATACAACCCAATTTGGGTCTGAAAACTTTGAAGGGGGTTTTGTAGACACTAAAAAGTGCCAAGAAACGAAGGAGAGTCGAGCCTCACTACAAGTACGACGAGGGTCGTCACAACGATGAACCTGAGTTCTCAATTCATGAAGTTTGTTTCAGTTCAATAGGGCAAACAACATCTTGCCCATCAAAAGACGAAGTTCACCTAGAAACGAAGTTCGTCATTGAAGATGAAGTTCGCTAAAGATGAAGCTACAGTTAAACTCACCAAAGATATAGCAAAGTGAACGAACCTCGTCTGGCAAACGAACCTCGTCAGGCGGAAAAACCTCGCCTGGCAAATAAACCTCATCAGGCGGAAAAACCTCGTCTGGTAAACGAACCTCGTCTGGCAAACAAACCTCGTCAGGCACCGTTCCAAAGGGCTACATTAAATGAGGGTTAATGACCAATAACTCACCCCTTTAAGGAGAGTTAACGATCACTAACTCATCCATTTAAATAGGAGTTAATGACCATTAACTCCCTCATTTAAAGGGAGTTAAAGCCCATTAACTCACTTCATAATACTCCCAAGCCTATAAATAGGCATGATCAACATGAAAGAAAGAGGGAGGAGAATGAGAGGCTAGTGAAAAAAGTCTATCTCTCCTCCACTCTCATGGATCTTCATAGATCATTGGCTAATTATTTGGCCTTAGAACGTGGAAGCTCGTAACGAGCATGACGAGGGTCATTACAATGATGAACCTCGTCTCAAACAACAAAGCTTGTCGTTGGAAACAAGATGTGAAGCTCGTCATTGGAAACAAGGTTCGAATCTCATCATTGGAAATAAGACTTGACATCAAAGATGAAGCTCGTCATTGGAAATGAGGTTCGAAGTTAGTCATTGGATACGAGGTTCGGAGTTCATCAGAGGTGAAGTTCGTCAATAAGAACAAAGCATGTTATCAGATTTAAAGCTCGTCGGTGAAGACGAAGCTTATTATTAAAGAAGCTCACAAGGGTCGTCATGCAGCAAGGCTCGACATCAAAGACGAGGCCCGTCGACATCAAGGACGAGGTTCACCAATACAGTGAAGTTCGTCACCCGTATTAAATCAGGCTGTAACGACCACGAAGACCTAGTCAGCCATGTTGGCTAAATTCAAGGAGTCAGTTACGTTACGACTCCATAATTGCAGCACATTAGTTATGCCCACGACCCCACTATTGTAGCACGTCGGTTACGTGCTTAAAACCCTATAAATAGCCATCGATGGCCAGAGAGAAAAGTGTTGGTAAATTATTTTCTTGATTGGAGATTTTCAAGCTTGGACTTAAAGAAGTATCAGAGCTTAAAGTTTCTGCACGACAATCCGGAGTTCGAACCTTGATTCCAGCCAGTTAACCTACGTCAGAAGCTCTTGCGATCTTGGTCTGATCATCAACGGGAGGCAAGCTCGACTCTTGCATCGGGGGAAGCATCCTTTCGCCACCTAGAACCCACCTTAAACAAAAGAGTAGCTGAATTAATCTTCTCTTCCTCTGTAATCGAGAGGGAGTATGAGTGATTATAAGGGATTCATACTAAGTGATTGAACCCATTTCTTAAAACAAGAAAATCAATCCTAACATCAATTTTTTGACCCTACAGACGATGGCGACCACAGTGGGAGTAGCTATTCTCTCCTCCGAGATGGTGGTGACTCAGTCAGATAAGATTGCAGTGGGAACGGACGTCAAAACTCTGGTTATCGAATTTGACCAGTCTAAATACGAGGGGTGCCTCTCCTATGGTAAGTCTAGTCCCACGAAGGCACGTAAGTGTCGTCGTGTCTCGTATGAGACCTCAGCCCAAGTGGCTCCTGATGATTCGACTCGAGTTAGTCTCGAGAAACAGTCCAAGCCCCTCAAAGAGGAGGCTTCAGAAACTAGCCGTCAGGCTAAGAAATGGGTTGTCAAACAACCTAGCCGAACTTTGGCTTCTGCCAGCCAAACCATGGCTTCTAATAACGAACCTCGTCTAGCTTTGGCTGAGGCAAAGGTTTCTGTTATTCCATAGTTGAGACGTGCTCGACAACGTCAACGTCAGAACCAAGCTCGCCGCAAGGCTCGAGCTTTGGTCTCGTTAGACGGTTTTTATTATAGACCAAAGGGTAATCAACCTAAGGTCAACAAGTTTGACGAGGGTCAGGTGAATGAGGAACGTCCGAAAGACGGACCTCATCCTCGTACCCGCGTAGACTCAGAACACGAACCTCATCCTAAAAAAGAGGTTCAACAAGCGGTTCATACTGAGGTTCATCAAGAAAACGAACATCAAGTTAAGAACCAACCGAGAAGACGAACTCACCAAACTCGTCCTATCAACGAACCTCGTCATGCAAATGACGGAGTTTGTCAACTTACCCAAGGTCGTCAACCTCTATCATTTAGAGAGTCTCGCTCGGGTAAAGCCAAGATGACAGAGTCGACTGTGGGTTATCCAGATGGTGACCTTCAGAATTATCTCACGCGCAAGCGCAGCATGAGCCAAATGCAATCACATTGCTACCGTGAGAAGCTCATATCTGTGGTGCTTTCCCAATGTCCATGTGGGGAGTCGACGCATAAATCTTTAGACTTCGAACGATTGACTGAATTTCCAATGGTTCCTTCATCCAGAAGAAGACGCTTTCGTCCCAAGAGGCAAGCATCTAAAGATCGTCACATTGAAGTGACGATCAACATGGTCAGCAAAGGTAAGGGAAAATCCCAAGCTGGAACTTCTGAGTCTTCTGATTTTAAAAGATCCCCCGGATTACGAGAGGCACTCATTGAAAGTCAAGGTGTTTACCAACACACTCGTTCTCATACTGGAGCAATGATCCCGCTAGATTACCAAAAACTAGTGGGTATATCCTATAATGTCGATGAAGAGCATGAAGACTCTGTCATTGCGACATCTCAATCTTCCAACACTGATCAAAGTGAGCAAGTAAGTGCTCACATGGCTAAAAATGAGGAAGACCTGGCGCGATAGATAGAAGAGAAACAATCAACCATTCGTCAATAACAGGAGTCTATCAGACGCTTGGAGAATATGGTGGACAAACTCCTCAAGGAGAAGAAGAAGAAGAAGAAAGCTACTGCTAAATCCTCAGGATCAAGGCACTTACGACCTTCACCCGGTGTTCGGGAATCTACCCATCGAAATCAAGATGACAATAATGAAGAATATGAGGAAGAAAATATTTTTGATATTCATTCTGAATCATCCGAAACCGAGTCCAATCCACGTAAGAATGACCGAGATCAGAAGTTGGACAATTTCCAGAAGCAGCTTGAGGCTTTAAAGCTTCAGAGGAACTTTAGAGAATTGGGGGTCGTCAGGCCATACCCTGCGAAATGGGACTCAGTCCCTTATCCTCCAAAGTTCAAGCCACTCAGCCTCTTACAGTTCGATGGTAAAGGTTCTCCAACCCAGCATATCTATTATTTCCAGGCGCAGACTGGACACAGAGTAAGAAATGATCCCATTATGACTCCACTTTTCATTAGTACCCTCAAGGTGGTTGCTTTTGAATGGTTTCACAAACTAGAGCCTGAATCCATCACTTGCTGGAAGGACATGGAAATGCTATTTCTGGCTAGATTCTTCGATGATGATACAGAAGTATCTATAGCCACCCTGCTAGTTGAAAAGCAGAAGAAGACAGAGTCTGTCAATAACTTTGTCAAGAGATATAGAAATCGATCGCTGCATTGTCGTGATTAAGTCTCTGAAAGTACATTGATCAAGATGTGTCGCAATAACCTCTCGATCCATATTTTATCCAAGATTGGGGCGGTGAATACCCGAACTTGGAAAGAGCTTGTTCACCAAAGAGAACAGGTCGAAAGCATGCTCAAAAGGCCAGATGCTGAAGAGCCATGCGATTTTTAAGGAGATGATGACCAATCTTCATCAAAGCAGAAGGGTAAATCTTCGGAAAGCCACTTTCAGCAGAAATACGACTTCCAAGATGAGCAAGTCGTCCCAATCTTCGAGTCCTTGATCAAGACGAGAAAGATCAAGCCCCCAGAATCGATGCGACCTGAGGAGATGTCGAGAATGGATGATTTTCATCAGCTCAGTTCAACATGAAGGACCTTAGAACCGCGGACGTGATTCTTGAAATCAAAATCATATACTCTGAAGAGGGTATTGAATTGTCTCAATCTCATTATGTCGAGAGCATGCTAAGGAAGTATGGCTACTATGACCTGCCAGAACAGTTAGTGTCGTATGATTACAACAAGAATGTTCGACCGAACACTGGAAGACCAGTAGAACAGCTAAGGTACTCAAAGATAATTGAAAGTCTTATGTACGCGATGAGCTGCACAAGCCAGATATAGCATTCACTGTAGGAATGCTTAGTAGGTTCACAAGTAATCCTGGAAAGCTTCATTGGGATGTCAGATATAGCATTCACTGTAGGAATGCTTAGTAGGTTCACAAGTAATCCTGGAAAGCTTCATTGGGATGTTGTCCAGAGATTGATTGTAGGAATGCTTAGTAGGTTCACAAGTAATCCTGGAAAGCTTCATTGGGATGTTGTCCAGAGATTGATAAGATACTTAAAAGAAATTACAGGTCTGGGCCTATTCTACACTAGATATCCGACTATAATCGAAGGCTATTCAGATACGAGCTGGTGCTCAGAACCAGATGAGTGCAGATCTACTAGAGATTTTGTCTTCACCATAGGCGGAGCTGCCATCTCGTGGAAATCTAAGAAGCAAACTATGATTGCACAATCATCAATGGAATCTGAATTCTTCACACTCTGTGCTGCAGGAGATGAAGATGAGTGGCTTAGTTGTATTCTCCGAGATCTTCCATTGACAGAATTATAAGGCATAATTACAATCTATTGTGATAATTAGCCAACGAGTGTTGTGGCAGCAAACTCGTTATTCAATGGAAAGAAGCAGACCATTCATCTGAAGTATAGCTATTTGAGAGAACTCATTTGCCAAGGAGTCATCTCGGTGATTGACATCCGGTCTTCAGAGAATGTGGCAAATCCTTTGACTAAAGGTCTGAAAAAGGACATAGTCGAAAGGACGTCTGCTGCAATAAGTCTCAAAGTTTTGTGAGTCTTATAAATACTTACTATGTTCATCCAATTATTAATTTAAAACTTATGCTACTAATAATAAAAATAATTGGTTCAAAAGTCAAGTAAGAGGTTTTGAGCAAATGGACCTGATAATTTTGCAAAAAAAAATTTGGAGATGTGAATTAAAAATAGAAGAGAAATGAGAGGACAAAAACTCAATGCATCAAAATCTTTGGAGATTGATATCGAACTTACCTTTTGAGTTGATCCCATGCATTATCACCTAGAATCAAGTTAATTGCGTATTGAAGGGTTGACTCGATGAATAAACTTTTGGATGAGAAGGTGCAAAGTTTGGGGAGTCTTACAAATACTTACCATTTCGTCGAGTTATTAGTTCAAAGCTTACGCTACTAATGACAAGATGATTGGTTCAAAAGTCAAGTAAGATTTACAATTAAAATCATATTATGTAAAGATGTTGGCTGTTAAGCCTTAATGAGTCCAAAGCATTTCGGATGCGTGATGTTGGATATGTAACATGCCTAAATGACTCACTGATAATTTTATCATGTAAAGGGGTTGGCTGTTAAGCCTTAATGGGTCCAAAGCATTTCGGATGCGGGGTGTTAGATAGGAAACACGCCTAAAGGACTCACCTAGAATCCTATCATGAGAGAGGATGACTTTTAAGCCTTAATGAGTTCAAAATATTTCGGATGCGGGATGTTTGATAGAAAACATGCCTAAAGAACTCATCTATGTCTGGGTAGAGATTTGGCCATCTTATATGGTGTCTTGTGGAAAAATACCTAGAGCCCTAACAGAAACCAGGACAAGCATATGGCAATAAATGTGCAAAGGCAAAGGCAAGTGTGGTTCAAAGTGAAAACTACCATAGATGAGTTTGATCTTGTGTGATCGCTGGATTTTAGACATGTCCTGGTTCAAGTCTCTGCGACACCATGCATCTATCTTCTATTCAGTTGGTCTAAGGGGGATTCAAGTCCTTACGACATCTACCTTATGCACAACGATTGAAACGACGACACATAACACGACACTAGTTTAAAAACTTGTGGGGGATTGTTAAATTTTTTGGTCAAAACTGCTTTCCAAAATGAGTTTCCAAACTATATATATATTAATTACAAGTACCTTTCATAAATGCTTAGTAGCTATTTTCGTCAAAAGTTGCCTTTTCCATTGCTTTTAAACCTGTTACACCGTTTATCGATTACAAGTTCAAACTAAAAGAAAAGTTGATCTTTTTATAAGATCTTCTTACAATAAAAAATAAAGATTACAACTCTATCAAACAAAACACAGCAGTAGTTTATCTCTTGTTGCTTTGCGTGGGATCTTTGCCTGTGCCGGGAACGCGTTAGTCCATGGACCACGGCAGATCAAACCCGATTGACAGTATAACTATGCTCTTGTTTCACAAAGAAAACAATTACGGAAGCGACAATCACGACCAAGTGAGATTGTGGCTCTTCTCGAGATTAAAACCAAGTTTAATCTGGAGGAAAGAAGGGGAAAGAAACACAAACCTTTCGAAAGGACTTTCTTTATAAAAGTGTTCATCAAGATCTGATGATCCTTCTCTGAAATTCGTGGTTAGCTGGACAATTTGACAGCACCTCGCCTTCTCAACTGCATATCATCTTTAAGGAAAACCCTAGGCTTTTATTTATAGGCTTTTGGAGACATGTTTTTGGATAAGAATTGATGTTTAAACGTTATCTGCAGTTAATAACCACTTAAACGCGTTTAGGGATAACCTCAAAACAGTTGGGGAGGTCCTGGGATGAAAGAATCCTTAAAAACATCGAAATCCGTGTTCGGGAGGTTTTGGGAGGCCAAAATTGCCGTGGTGGCTCGCATGCGTGCGAGCCACCATTTGGTGACTCGCAGCATTGCGAGTCAGTTCATACCATCTCGGGTGTTTTAGTTCTAACTCTCTCGTCCGATCTCGGAATGAGGTGATTCAAGATGTGTTGG
>NC_033798.1:4622087-4647582 GCF_001876935.1 Asparagus officinalis | reverse complement strand
CAGATCTGGGCTCAGATCTGGGCCCAGATTTGGGTGGCTCGGCCAGGTGCCCCCCAGCCTTGCGAGCCAGTTCGTACTACCTCGGGTATTTTGGCTCTAACTCTCTCGTCCGATCTCGGAATAAGGTGATTCAAGATGCGTTGGAAAGCTGGAGAAGAGACCTACAACTTCCAATAGCCGAGCCACACATGATATGTGCGAGTCACACATGGTGTTTCCCCCTTTTGGGTGAAACACAACTCCTAGCTGCGTTGTCTTTTGCCATTTCGTGTGTTACGTTGACTCGTACGCTTCACCGACTTGCATCATAAATTTTGTTATGTTGGAGGTGAATGGTGAACGTGTTGGTCACTTGGTGGTGGCCGGTGAGCACGCGGGCTACCTAGCGTTGGCCGTTTTGTTTCATGCGTTGGTCGGCGTCAGATAATTCGGATAACGACGTTCGTCATCTTCTCTCCGTATCGAGCTATGTGTGGATACGTATAGGCATTTTTTTAACGTCTACAGATACCCCCTCTAAAGTATTTCAGACTTATTCTTTTATAGAGGAGTCTGGAATGCTTTGGATGTGATAGTCTCAACCTTCAGTCGGTGTGAAAGGACCTGTAAACTGCTTTAATTCTTAACTTCTTCAGCCTTCAGTCTATCCAGTGTTTTGTCGAATAGATGAAGTTCTTCCGGCATTGCGTTTATCATCTGACCGTTGTCGAAATCTTGAATTAAAGTTGGTGTTTAAGTTTCTGAACTTAGCTCGTTTCATTGAGTTGACTTTGAACTGATCATCTTCGTCAGAAATTCATATCTGAATGCGATTGAACTCCCTGAAATCATTCTTTGCCTTATTTTTGCGAGATTGTTGATGCATTGACCGGCATTGATCTTTACTGTAATGCATTGTGCGGCATTAACTTTCGTTGTAGTCTATACAGTTTAAGCTCTTAAGGGGTTGGAGCGTGGCGGTCCCAAATATTGGGGCTGCAAGACCAACTTGTTAAAACTGATTCATCTGCATGATATGGATCTTATCCTAAATTTGTTAGATGTCCAAGTCATGAGACCAACTAATGGGGCTGGTGCATCAGTGACTTTCGCATAATAGGATTTTTGACAAACCCTCAGCCATCAACGGGTTTGATGAGCCTTTACCGACTACCGTTTGAGTCGGGCTAGCATGCGGATTGTTTAAATTCGTTCCGCATGTAACGTTATGCTAAAAGAGTTAAATCTTTTAGTGCTACGATATTGAATACGTAGACTTCATCTTTCTCACGTGAAAAGACTAAACGGCGACGCGTGTTAGGCGTAGACTTTAAGGTTTTTGCCAAACCCTCAGCCTTCAACGGGTTTGACATGCCTCTACCGATTATCGTTTGAATCGGGCTTGCATGCGGATTGTTTAGGTCCATTCCGCATGTGACGTTGTGCTAAGAAAGTTAACTCTCTGAGTGCTATGATATTGAATACGTAGACTTCATATTTCTTACGGGAATAGACTACCCGGCAACGCGTGTCAGGCGCTGACTTATCCCTACTTAGGCTTCAGGATAAAATTCCCCGTGCGTGTGAAGCATGAATTTTGGTGTTATTACTAACAACCTGTCATAATATCGAATATGTGGGCTTTTGTCCTTTTTACGGTAAAAGACTGACCGGCAACGCGTGTTAGGCGTTGACTTATCCCTACTTAGGATTCGGGATAAAATTCCCTGTGCGTGTAAGGCACAGATTTTGGTTATTATTAATAACAACCTACCACAATATCGAATATGTGGGCTTTTGTCCTTTTTATGGAAAAAGACTGACCAGCAACGCGTGTTAGGCGTTGACTTATCCCTACTTAGGATTCGGGATAAATTTTCCCGTGCGTGTGAGGCACAGATTTTGGTTGTTATTAATAATAACCTGTAACAATATCGAATATGCGGGCTTTTATCCTTTTTACGGTAAAAGGCTGACTGGCAATGCATGTTAGACGTTGACTTATCCCTACTTAGGATTCGGGATAAAATTCCCTGTGCGTATGAGGCACGGATTTTGGTTGTTATTAATAACAACCTACCACAATATCGAATATGTGGGCTTTTATCCTTTTTACGGTAAAAGACTGACCGGCAACGTGTGTTAGGCGTTGACTTATCCTTACTTAGGATTCGGGATAAAATTCCCCGAGCGTGTGAGGCACGGATTTTAGGAGTTGAAAAAGTGGTGTCTTCTTCTGGGGCAAAGACAAACTCAATGCGGGAGAGGAAGAATTTTGTATTCTATCTCCCAAAGCTGAAGAGGAAGAATTTTACATTCTATCTCTAGTCACAAAAAGAAACTCAAAGTGGGATCTCCACTTCAAGAATTCAGGAAGGTGAAACTGAGAGTGGGATCTCCACTCCGAGAATCAAAAAGATTAGAATAATCCTAACCGTCTGAAGGTATGATTATCAAACTAAAGGTGAATTTCTCGTTTATCGAGAGTGAATTGTGGTTTTGGTTTTTTCATGTAGTAAGGTTTGACCCAGCGGGAGTTTAAGGTGATCCTAACTATAGGAATGTTTGATCACTCGATTTGAAAGTGGACCTCTCGTTCATTGAAGGAATCGAGAGGGGATTTTGGTTTTGGTCCTAACTGTAGGAATGTTTGACCGAGTGGGAGGTTTGAGACGATCCTAACTGTAGGAAGGTTTGATCGCTCGATTTGTGGACCTCTTGTTCATTAGAGAAATCGAGAGGGGATTTTGGTTATGGTCCTAATTGTAAGAAGGTTTGACCAGGCAGATAGTGGGAGTGGGAGTACAAATCACAGTGGGAGCATTGACTTGTACCAATTACTCAATGGGAATTCTTGGTGTCAAGTGATAAGAGCTTGATACGAAGGGGTTTGACAATTCGTCAATGATTAAGACATCAAAATTCCGAGTACCATGTCCGGACTCTAACAATGAGGATGTTGAGTGCACAGGTACATCGAAAGTTTGAATGGATTTAACTGAAAGGAATTTTGGTGGAAGGCTGTGAGTCGTCAAACACCACTGGGAATTTTATAAGGGAAGATTGATCCAGCAAAGTGATCGAATCTTATCTCAGCAAAAGAGCGTTTGGAAATTACAGTGGGGGTTTAGTGTTTATCGCTTTATTCGTAATGGTCGGGTTATCCCTAAGAAAATTACATGTAGCATTCTTCCTAGAACTTCCCATTACATAAATCACCACCCCTAACTTTCTTTACAAAACTGGATCCGATGAGGAGTACGTTGTCCTCAGTCGCATGTTCGGGTTATCCTTAAGAATATAAGATTCTCTAGGAACTTCCCGTAAAAGAAAACAATTTTGACTCATATACATGTTGGAGTATTGAGAAGCAGTTTATACTCGAATACTTTTCGGAGTGCAGGAAGGAGCAGTTTATACTCTTATACTTGTCGGAGTCTTAAGAAGCAGTTTATACTCGTATACTTTTCGGAGTGTGAAAGAAAGGAAACAGTTTAGACTCATATATCTGTTGGAGTATTGAGAAGCAGTTTATACTCGTATACTTTTTGGAGTGTGATTATTCTCATTTGGCTTATCCCAGTGTTATGACGCCGGCTTCAACCAAGGTTTAGATGCTATTCTTGATAGCAAAGCAATCCTTGGTGGGATGAATGACCCTCCTGTAGTACGCACAGTACTTTGGATCCGCAGTGTTGTCAGCTTCCTCCTGATTTGCGATAGGTGGTAGCTTGATCTTATTGTTTTCCAGGAGGGACTCGAAAATGGCTGGAATATCTTCGTCCTTGAAGGAGTACTCTTTTTGGAGTTTCGGATCCGAAGTCTTTTGCTGTCTTCGGGATTGCCGTTGTGATGTTTGATTAGCATTAACCGCAGCTACAGGTGCCTTACCGTTACCATGGGAGGAGAAAATTGAGTTCAGAGGATTAGTCGTTGGTTGGCCCCTCTCGGCCTTCTTCCTTCGGAGGAAGCGTTCGGCCTGCTCTCCACGCGTCTTCAACTCTTTCCATGTGTTGGACGGTGCGAATCCCATAACTTCTAACACTTCTAAGGAAAGATTGTTGTGGCATGTTTGGAGGATGAATTCCTCTGTGACCGAATCTCGGCAATTCATTGCCTTGTTCCGGAAGTGCTTAACAAAGTTCTCAACGAGCTCTTCGTCTTCCCGTTTCTCTTCAAAGAGTGTTCCGATCGATATCTCGGCGTCGTCGTCAATGAAGTTGCCGAGGAATGAGCTCTCCAGGTCATCCCAGCTGTTGATGCTTCCAGACTTGAGACGGCGGTACCAATCGAAGGCGGATCTGCGAAGGGTGCCAACGAATGACCGAACCATTAAGGCTTCATTGCCGGAGATCATGCCCAAGTGGGACCTGAAATAGATCAAATGTTGTGTGGGCAAACCCTTCCCGTCAAACGGCGTGAAGTTAATCAGGTTGAACTTCGTCGGGTACGTTATTGAATCTCACTCTCTTGGGTAGGGACATGGAATGCCGGTCCTTTTTACCTCTCGAGCAGACATCAAAGCATTGATTTTGCTTTCGAGGTCTTTCATCTTAAGGTCTTCGCCTGCATCTTTCTTCTGGCGATTTTGGAGAGGGATATTAGTACCACCCCCAGTGTTAAGGACATCTTCAGTATTTTTATCCCCAAGTGGAACATCAACATTGTTATTTTCCTCCACTTCTGAGTCGCTATCTGCTTGATTGGTAGTCTGGCGACGACTAGATTCACTGCGTTGATTTGACAACTGTTGGAGTTGTTGGGCATGTGAATCTTTAACCCGTTGCGCAGCCATATCCATCTCGATTTTAAAATCCTCTTTCTGCTTAGCCAAAGCTTCCTGAATGAGTTGAGTCATCTGTTCAGTAGTGATCATGAATGATTCTCGAGTCCGTCCCGTGCTGGACACAGTGGCATCTGAAGCGATCGCAGAGTTAGCGTCTGATGCTTCATCGTCTGAGGATTGCCTTCTCTGAAGTCTCCTATAATCTCTAGGCCTGATAGCCCCGGTTTGTAGCCGAGTCAATCGTTGAGATATTTGTGGAAAAGGTTCGGGATTGAAACGTCGCGTGGATTTTCCTTTGTCCGTCATGTTAATCGTGACTTCTGAGAATTCACGTTCTTGAACGGCCGGCTTCCTTTTACGGAAACGTCTTGACTCGTGTCTTAGCATTTCTGTAGAAAGTCTTTCAAATACCGAAATCCTTTGCGAGGCGGTCTTAGAGCAGTTACACTCTGATAATACTGCCTTGATAAGTTTGGCACATGGGCAAACAGAATCCATTTCCTGGGTATTTCTCTTTCGAGCTCTATTCGTACCCCCAGCCTGATAGTACAACTCGTCGGTCATATGATCAGAGCAACCTATCGCGTGTTGGCACGACTTTTCAGGTATAACGTTATCGTCTGACCAACACGTTTCCTTCCGGAGATTTGTCGCTTTGATGGCGTTCTCAAGAGTCACACGTTTGGAGCCATGCTTTTGGGAGCGCGAACTCTTGATGGGCTCTTGAACTTTAATTTGCCGTCCAAGGGGGTCAATTGCAGGGGTTTTCCCATTATAGGAAGGCTTTAACTTGTTGCGAGGATGTGTGTGACCCCTAGCTTGAGTGGTTGCTCGGGGTTCAGTCACTGGACCCAAGCGTTCTTTGATCAGAACTTTGCCTCGATCTTCGTGCAAAGGACCCAGACGATCCATCATCCTCGTCTTGAATTAGGACAAGTCCACACTGCCACGGGGCCCTGCCGGAGGTGTGTGATTCATCGGGACAAAATTATGGGCTGTCGGAGGCTTAAACGGGACCGCGAGAGGTGAACCAGGTGCAAATCGAACTGAACCTGATGTGAACTGAACCGAACCGGACATGAACCGAACTAAACCGGGCCCGAACCAGCGCAAACCACCAATTGGTGGCTCGGCTTGGGCCGAGCCACCGTTTGGTGGCTCGGTTTTGGCCGAGCCACCAGACGGTGGTTCGCATATTTCGGCAGTTTCGGGCGCTGTTTGACTTTTTGTCGACGTTGTTTCGGACTTTGGTTTCCAGACTTGGCGTGGTTTTGGTGGTTTCTTAATCACCTCTTTTCGTTTCAGCTTCTGTGCTTCTCGCACGAGAATTCGTGCGTGCGCAATCAAGGCGCGACGCTTTTGAATGCGCTCCTCGAGGGTTGAGCGGGTCGGTTTGACTTGGATCCATTCATTCGCTGTTGGTTTGGAGGAGAGGCCATTTATTAGCTCCTGGGACACTTGGTGCCTTTTGCGTTTCAGATCCGTCTCATAGCCAATCCCGTCAATAGGCTCCAAATTCTTAACAAATCGACATGCAAGTCGCTGGCGCTGCCTTTGGCGTGCCCTCTTCGATAAAGTTGGCGCAGCTACAGCGGTTATCTCCTTGATTGGGGAGGAGTCCAGATCTATAGATCCGGCTTCGTTGGAGGCCGGAAGGGCGTTGCAAGGTGCAACTACCGTAGCAACGGGGGCTTTGATCTTCCTGCGCTTGCGAGGGGCAGAGGATGTGGAGGAGGAGGACGACAGATACTCCTCGAACTTCAGTTGGTCGAATTCTTACTCGACCACTTCTTCAACCAGGATTTGGATCCGTGTTTGCGGCACAATAGCTTCGGCAGTGAAGCTATTGGCTCCCACTGTGGTCACCAGTTTGTTTTCGTCAAAAGTTGCATTTTCCATTGCTTTCAAACCTGTTACACCGTTTATCGATTACAAGTTCAAACTGAAAGAAAAGTTAATCTTTTTATAAGATCTTCTTACAATGAAAAATAAAGATTACAACTGTATCAAACAAAACGTAGCATAGTTTATCTCCTGTTGCTTTGCGTGGGATCTTTGCCTGTGCCGGGGACGCGTTAGTCCGTGGACCACCGCAGATCAAACCCGATTGACAGTATAACTACGCTCTTGTTTCACAAAGGAAACAATTGCGGAAGCGACAATCACGACCAAGCGAGATTGTGGCTCTTCTCGAGATTAAAACCAAGTTTAATCCGGAGGAAAGAAGGGGAAAGAATCACAAACCTTTCGAAAGGACTTTCTTTATGAAAGTGTTCGCCAAGATCTGATGATCCTTCTCTGAAATTTATGGTTAGCTGGACAATTTGACAACACATCGCCTTCTCAACTTCAGATCCTCTTTAAAGAAGACCCTAGGCTTTTATTTATAGGCTTTTGGAGACGTGTTTTTGGATAAGAACTGATGTTTAAACGTTATCTGCAGTTAATAACCGCTTAAACGCGTTTAGGGATAACCTCAAAACAGTTGGGGAGGTCCTGGGATGAAAGAATCCTTAAAAACATCAAAATCCATGTTTAGGAGGTTTTGGGAGGCCAAAATTGCCGTGGTGGCTCGCATGCGTGCGAGCCACCATTTGGTGACTCGCATCCTTGCGAGCTAGTTCGTACTATCTAGGGTATTTTGGCTCTAATTCTCTCATCCGATCTCGGAATGAGGTGATTCAAGATGCGTTGGAAAGCTAATGAAAAGACCTACAATTTTTATGTTTTGAGTTTCTTCAGAATCAAATCATAATATGGCCAAAATATCACTTTTTTGTGCGATCCACCATTTAGTGACTCGCATGCGTGCGAGTCACCATTTGGTGGCTCGCAGCCATGCGAGCCAGTTCGTACTATCTCGGATATTTTAGTTCTAACTATCTGTTCGTACTACCTCGGGTGTTTTGGCTCTAACTCTCTCATCCGATCTCGGAATGAGGTGATTCAAGATGCGTTGGAAAGCTGACGAAAATACCTACAACTTTCAATAGCCGAGCCACACATGATATGTGCGAGTCACACATGGTGTTTCGCCCCTTTTGGGTGAAACACAACTCCTAGCTGCGTTGTCTTTTGCCATTTCGTGTGTTACGTTGACTCGTATGCTTCACCGACTTGCATCATAAATTTTATTAAGTTGGAGGTGAATGGTGAACGTGTTGGCCACTTAGTGATGGCCGGTGAGCACGCGGGTCACCTAGCGTTGGCTGTTTTGTTTCATGCGTTGGTTGGTGTCAGATAATTCGGATAATGACGTTCGTCATCTTCTCTCCGTCTCGAGCTGTGTATGGATACCTATAGGCATTTTTCGACGCTTATAGTAGCCTAGTGGAAAGTTTATGTTTTGGTTTTTTAAAATGTCCTTTGTTCGAGGCTTGCCAACGATAAGCCATGAAGTGTTTTATTTGAATTAATCCCTCATAAGTTCTAGTGGGTCGTGGATCGTGGGTCGTGGGTTGTGGGTCGTGGGCCGTGGGCCGAGGGCCGGTGGGCCGCGGGCCAATGGGCCGAAGATCAGGGCTAATCGGCTAAGACGCTAAGTGGCGTTTTGTTAGGCGCACTTTGCACTTCGCACGGAGGCAACATGGCGATGTGGTGCTGTTTGGCACCACGAAGGTTGTATCGCAGGCTGCTTCGTAGCATGCGGACGAGCTACGTATTCGCACGAGGGTGTGACCTTAGTGTTCTCGAAGTCAGACGAGGTTCGTCTGATTCACAAGATCAGACGAGGTTGGCTTGTTTGACGAGGTTCGCTCATTCGACGAGGTTCGTCTGTCATACGAGATTCGCTTGTTTGACGAGGTTCGTCTGATTCACAAGATCAGACGAGGTTCGCCTGTTTGACCAGATTCGTCCATCATACGAGGTTCGCCTGTTTGACGAGGTTCGCTCATTCGACGAGGTTCATCTGTCATATGAGGTTCACTTGTTTGACGAGTTTCGTCTGTCATACAAGGTTCGCCTGTTTGATGATGTTCGCTCGATTATCGAGGTTCGTCTTACATATTGAAATGACTTCAGAGGGAGTCTAGTAAGAAGAGTGTAAAAGATTTAGGGGCTTTTGGAGATACCATATGGCTGAGGAGGGTTTCTATGATTTTTAAAATTGAGTGGGGTTTTCTATAATATGCATGAGATACCATATGGCTGAGGAGGGTTTCTATGATTTTTAAAATTGAGTGGGGTTTTCTATAATATGCATAAATGTTAGAGTGCTTTTCTAGAATTAAAATAGTTGAGAGGGTTTTGTTGAAACCCATATATCTCTTTATCCTATTAGAAGATGACATGTATGCACCTAATTTTACATTTACCTAAAAAATTCATCGAATTAAAACTATCCATAATTACAAAAATTCTAATTATCATATATTTTTGAAATTCTCATCAACTATGATTGTGCATAATTTAAAAATCTGATAATTATATATTTGAATATAGAAATTAAAGAAAAAAATATCATTTGAAGAATCTCTCTACTTAAAATTATAGATTGATTTTAGAAAAACTCAACTATTTTAATTTAAGAAAACCCCCCCTCAAGTTTGAGTATATTATAGATAAACCCCATTAATATGAAAATTTAAGAAATCCTTATGAGCTCTTCTCATTTCACGTCTTGAAAGCTACGTTGTTAAGTCTAGCATGTCAGATGATAAATAGGGAAAGGATTAAAATATCCCTTAATCACAAAAAAATGCTCTCATTTTTTAGGGGAGAGAGAGAGGAGAAAGATGGGGGAAAATATTGTAAATTGAAAATCATTTTTTTTACCAGTTGATGTTTCTTAGAAATTGAATGAGTTATTCTTTAGAAGGGTATTTTTGTTATTTTATATCTTGAAATGATGTTACGAGGGTTTAGTTATAAAAATATGAAAGATTAGAGTAGGGGTGTTTTGTGAGACATCTCACTCTATGAAAAATTGACAACTGTTTACACAAGTCCAAATAGATATCCGAAAAATAGAAAAATTATATATTTGTCATTTTTGCCATATGTCTACCTAGACAAATACATTGTGCTAGGTCCGACATCTCAAAAGAAAATAGTCCTAAAAATCTTCAAAATACGTAAGAATGCTAAAAAGACTTGCAAACAACCCTTAAAATTTCAAGCAGTATTTTTAAGCTTCGAAACTATGGAGTGGTATTTGTATTTTTCTACGGAGCTATTTGTATAATTTTTAGGGTTATTTATAATTTTTAAAACGTTTAGGGGTTGTATGAAAATTTATAGGGGCTAATTTTAATTTTAGAAAGACTAGAGGGCTATTTATAAAATTATCAGGAGGCTTTTTGTAAAAATTTTATGGGGATATTTGTAAATTACAAAGCTTTCTGGGGATGCATGTAAATTATTCAAGAGACTGGTTGTGTAAATTTATAGGAGGTTATTCGTAACATTTAAAGTTTTTAGGGTTATGCAGTATCTCCAAGGTTATTGTAGTGTTTGAAACTTTTAAGGGGCCGTTGGTAAAACTTTGATTGGGCTGCTTGTAAAATTTTAGGGGACTATTTATAATTTTAAAACTTTTTAACGTATATTCATACTTTTTCAAAAGGCTATTTGTAAAAATTTATAGGCTTATTAGTAAATTTCAATTTCAAAGGGGTGTAGGTAAATTTTCCAAGAGTTATTTGCAATTAATAAACTCTCAGAGGCCATTTGTAAAATCATTAGGAGGTTGTTTGTAAACATTCCAGAGGGCTGTTCATCATTTTCAAATTTTTCAAGGGGTGTTAAGTAAACTTTTAGGGGTGTGTTTGTAAAACTTTAGGGGTTATTTGTGGTTTTTTATACTTTTGGGGGTTGTATGTAAATTTTTTATGGGATTATTTATAATTTTTGAAACTTTTAGAGAGTTATTTGTAAAGTATTTGGGACTATTTTTAAAATTTTAGGAGTTATTTGTAATTTTTAAAAAAGGGATTTTTAAAAAAAGTTTTCAACAGGCTCGCTATAAAATTTTGGGAGTTATTTATAATTTTCAAAACTTTTGGGGTTGTCTGTAAAATGTTAGGGGTTCGTTTCTAAATTTAAAATATTTTCAATACTGTCTGTAATGTTCTATGCTTCAAGGGCCTATTTGTAATGTTTAAAACTTTTAAGGGTCCAGTCACCACAGAAAAAGGAAAATGCCAAAAAAATCTTAACATAACTGTAACTAACAGAAAGTTTTCGAGAAGAACTTCAGTTTTTTTTTGTCAATGAAAATTTCGTATTCATTTTTACCAAGTGAGAAGTTTATATACATCATACAAGATCAGTAAGACTGAAAACTCAACTTATGATGGGTGCATTTATAAAACATGCACACATGCACATACAACTGAGTTATAATTCTTTGATTCTTTCCCTTATGTGAGCTGGGTAATCTTCATTCATGATTTTTGAAAAGATTGAGAACTTGATAGCTCTGAATAATTCTTCAACCTGCCTGTTTTTGCTTTAAAAAATCCTTAGGTTTCTTTCTTGCCAAACAAAATACACTGAAGCAGTGAGGATCAGCCGCTTCAAATTTTCCCAGAAACCCTTCCTCTTTAGTCTGAAGCTATACCAGTCTATAATACTATCCCAATCACAAGATCTCCATTTAAAATTCAACCAATCCATTACTAAATTCCAAACAGCAGCTGAATATTGGCATCCAAAAAATAAATGATGACCAGATTCCTGTTGACCAGAACATAGCACACATTGATTTGTGTTGAGAATCCTCATCCGACATAATCTATCTTGAGTTAATAATCTTGAATGAGCAGCTAGCCATAAGATGAATGAGTGTTTTGGGTAATGTATGCTATTCCAAACAGTACTAGCCCACTTTTCTTGATGAGTAGAATGAGTAAGAGATCTGTAAACAGAGGATAGTTGCAACTTACCACCAACACAATTTTCCCCAGTTATGTTATGCAAGTTGCTGATACTCCCATAGCTCGTAATCAGAACATCTCTAGCTTTTAAAAGCTGTTTCCACATCCAAGAGTCATTTTGCTTAATTTGTATCTGCCAAATATTGTTTGACTGTAAATAATTCTCGTGCACCCATTTAATCCATAAGAGGTCCTTCTTGAGATGAATCATCCATAATAATCTAAGAGCAGCTGCATAATTCCATATTCTTGTTGAGAAAACACCCAAGCCTCCAAACTTTTTATCTTGACAAATCTTAGTCCAGGAAACTAAAGGAATTTTGTGATTCCAGAGAAAATCTGAACACATCCTGTCAATTTTGTTAAGAATTTTACAAGGTAAAATGTAATTGTTAGTCCAATAGATGTGGATACCCAATATGACAGATTTTATCAACTGTAGCCTCCCAGCATATGATAAGGTCTTCTTCTTTTGCCAACTTTGAAATTGTTCAGATATTTTCCTGATTAAAGGAGAACAGTCCATCCAAGATAGTCTTTTTGTTATGAGAGGCATACCCAGATACCTTACTGGCAAGACACCTTCAGAAAAATTCAGATAGAGCAGATTTGATGCTTCAAATTATCACTAATACCACTCATATACACAGAACATTTGTTGGGGTTAACTTCCAAACCCGAAACTCTGCTAAAACTTTGCAAGCATTGGTATAGCTTTGTAACAGAGTTCATATCAGCTCTTCCAAAAAGAAGCAGGTCATCAGCAAAGAACAAATGCGTAATGTTCAACTTAGAGCATTTAGGATGAAATTTGAACAGATTATCATTTTTAAGAGTATTAAGCTTCCTGGACAGATATTCCATGCCTAGCACAAACAGGTATGGGGAAAGGGATCCCCTTGCCTTAGTCCTCTAGCCCCTTTAAAATATCCATGGAGAGAACCATTAAGTGACAAGGAAAATTTTGAGGTAGTGATACATTCCATAATCCAATTAATCATAGCAGATGGGAATCCCAGACCTGATAGCATAGCTTCAATAAAATCCCAATTGATGGTATCAAAGGCCTTTCTCAGGTCTATATTGAGGATGGCTCTAGGTGAAGACTATTTCCTCCCATAATGCTTTATAAGCTCATGAGCAAGCAAGATGTTATTTGAGATAATTCTACCTTTTACAAAAGTACTTTGAGCATCACTAATCAAATAACCCATTACTTTCTGAATTCTGTAAGCAATTATTTTAGTAATAATCTTATAGACACAGTTGCAACAGGAGATTGGCCTAAAATCAGATAGAGATTTGGGATTGAGTACCTTAGGAACCAATGTGATTGAGGTAGAATTAAGAGTCCTAAGAAGTTTATCAGAATAGAAAAATTCCTCCACTGCCAGATAGAGATCTTCTTTGATGATATCCCAACCTGCTTTGTAGAATGAGGCATTGAAACCATCAGGTCCAGGGGCTCTATCATCAGCCATTGAGAAAACAACATTTTTTTATCTCTTCTCTTGTGATAGGAAGACCCAGCTCATAACTTTGAATTGAAGAAAGGATTGGGCCATTTGCTATTGCTGCAGGATCAAGCAATTCAACAGGAATTGAAACACCCAGGAGATTTTGATAATATTCAGTGAATTCCTTGATGATATCAGACATTTCAGTAATCCTCGTTCCATTTTCAGTATAGAGAGATAACACTCTATTATGGTGCCTTTTAGCTTTCATAATAGAGTGAAAAAATTGAGTGTATTTGTCACCATATAATCCCCATTTAATGTTTGCTTTTTGTCTGTAGAAAGAAGATTCACAATTGAGTAATCTCATATATTTTTTCAAACAATCTTTCTCTTTTGAAGCCAGCAGAGGGTTAAAAAGATCATTGCTCATTTGCTTTTGAACTTCATCTAGTTCATTTTTTGCTCTTAATAATTGTTCACTTATATTCATAAAATGTCTTTTATTCAGCTCCTTTAGAACTGACTTGAGATTCTTGAGCTTAGTATGGAGTTTATACATCTTGTAACCAAAAACAACCTGATCCCAAGCTGATCTAACTGTTGATAAGAAATCAGGGTGGCTAATCCACATCTTAAAAAACTTGAAAGGTTTTTTGCCCACAATATCTTCATCTTCAATTGTGATTAAACCAGGGGAGTGATCAGAACAGATTGGAGACAAGAAATCCACCTGGCTAGAATTGTACTTTTGAATCCAATCTTCATTAACCAAAATTCTATCAAGTCTACACCAGATTCTTGTGTCAATATCCTGTTTATTGATAACAATGAGAAAATTGGTGGTGCTTTAGTAACTGATGCTGATACAAAAGATTTTCAGGATTTTATCTCTTCCTGTCAACTTGTGCATCTCAAGACTATTGGGTGTTTCTTTACTATATGAACTAGTTAACGATATGAACTTTCTTTGTGGGCCCCAAATGACATTTGGTTAAACATTACAGAATTTTTTCAATTAAATCGAGAATCGAACCCAGAACCATGGAAGCCAAAGTGGAACTCCCAATCAGAAGTGTGGGAGCCGTGTTGAAACTCCCAACCTTCATCTGATCCAGTTAAAACATTAGAGATTTAAACTGATGTTTTGCCCATATTTAATATTTGGGGAGCTTTATTTCTGTTTCTAGGGAAGTGGAACTGTGGAAGCAGCCCCCCCACTTCAACAAAATGAATCGAACCTAGATTATCCCTGTAAGCAAAGGTACAAATTTGATCAATTCATGCAACATTTTAGATGCTCTATTATAAACGAGATAATGGATCTGTGATCGATTCATGCAATATTTTAGATACGTTATGGTAAACGAAGATATGAATCTGCGATCAAGCCACGAAACACTTAATAAAACTAAGCAACACATGACAAGGAACGAAAGCTTACCGTCTATTTTTTTTTATTCCTAATAAAAATTAATATACGCATATTGAATTTTAAGAAAAACGATTCTATGTCCAAAAAAAAAAATGAGTCCATGAATTGATTCACCCATAACAGTTTTTAGCTTTTGATACAAGTCAAGTCAGAATCTTCATATTATGTCAAAGACTCAGTAAATATCACAAAATTACCTTACACGCCATAAAGATCCAAAAAATAATGGATCAACAGTATAAATAATGGTAATTATTGGAGAAAAAACTTCTACAAATACTTTTACAGTCATCCAATAGATTAACAAAAAAGGACTGATAAATAAACACACAATATGCCACATAATATTACACTTCTAAGAAACAGGAGTGGCTGTTTTTACACGATAAAGATGTCAGTGCCCAAATGGTTGAGGGACAACCAATCTTCAAAGCTCCAGAGCAGTGGGATCTGCAATGAAAGTCATTAAATAGTTAATAGTTATTTGTTACCATGGCTATATATCCTTTTGTACCCAAATTTAAGCATAATATAACAAAAAATGTAGCAGGACCGAGAAAACAAGAGACAAGTAACACATAAATGATGAAAACTTTCTGCAACGAAATTCAATTGTGAGGTACATGGGGGATTCGGATCCTGTCCACTACCAAAAAAATAGTTGAGAGACGACTGTAATATCATAACCATTGATTTATTTAGTGGGTGGTTGTGTGAATTAGGAAAATAGTGCAATTCAATGGGGATATGGTGAGTGTTAGATATGATATGAATCATAACCACCCACTATGACATCTGCGGCTATGGTTAATGTAGTGGTCTCCCTACTACTTTTTTGGTAGGAGAGAGGATCCAAATCCAGTATGTGGGTGGGTACGTGTGCATGTTCATATGTAAAGAAAAACTCGCTGCTAGCTAAAAATAATTTAGTGAAATTGTAAAGATAAACATGTAAAATATGGTCTGCTGATATATGGACTCAATCATAGGGATATATATCGATACGAACCAATGTCAGCAGCCGACAAAGTTGTAGAGCCAGTACAATTAACCGCAAAATAAAGAGGAAGATAATGTTAATGCGGGAAAGAAGAAGATGAGCATGGTTGTCCACCAACAAATTTAAAAGTTTTGTACATGATATTAGCTACATTCAGCTTCGATCTATTTGTATACCTCTAAAATTTGACGTAGCAGTAGTAGACTGCACTGAATACCTTCATGACCTCTATCATTTCTAGATCCTATCATATTCCCCTTTCCCAAGCTACTCAAAATATGTTTTAATGTTTGTCCTAAAGTTCACTAAAGACAAACTCAGGATCCATGACTTCAATAAGGATGGGAACTTGTTCCTCACACCTTAGCACACAATCAGTAATGTCAAGATCTAGTCATGAAGCGAAAACAGAGAAGGACGACTGCAATTAAATATGAAGCGCGTCAAACTACCTCCTGCAATAGGCCAATAGACCATTATTCTCTCTTTTTATTTTCTCTACTTTACTTGGAATTTGTCCTTGATCCTCCGTATTGAGAACCTTGAACATCGTCTGCTATCAGGTAATGACCTCATCGCAGATGCATAATAGAGGGTTAGTACTTAAACCTCGATGCCTGTTCAGAACACCTCGCAATCATGATCATGAGGGCACCAATAATCTAGATGAACAAAAGAGGGACAAAATGTCTCCAAAAAGGTTGCTCTTACAATTGATGAGGTCTCTGTGATTCTGTGAAACAATGACGGTGTTGGAAAAAGTTGAGTATATACTTGACTTCTCTTATTATTTTCTCCTCTTAATATATTCCTTGGGTGTTATTGATTTGGGATTGTTAGCTAAGACTAGGATGTTTATTCAAATTACAATTTGAGGTGCTATTGGTTTAAATATGGTTTGGATCTCAAATTATGGTGTTATTGGCTAAACATATTAACTAGAAATTAAATTTAAAGTATAAATTGTATTTAGGCTAGGATTAGAAAATCCTAGATTCAATCCTATTGTAATATTCAATTCTGTGTGGAGGTTACAAGCAAGTCCTAAAAATATCGAGGATTTTTTTCTTCTTACCCTAGGATTCTGAAGATGACTTTAAACCACCCAACATACAAAACAAGGATCTCGATTGCTGCAGTCAGGACAACGGTTGTTGCGACCAGGATTCCAACCGCCGCTCTGGCTAGCCCAGGGTTATTGACTTTGATGCAGTTGCCATACACCACCACCGTCGTCAATGACGACAACTGTTGGCGATTGACGACAACTGTTGGCACGAGAAGAATATCAACTGGCCAAGGCTTTTTATCTTTGGTTGTGCCTTGTTGGGCAAAGAAAAAGTAATTTTTGGGATTGTATTTGTCCTGATGTTTAAAAGGTATTAATTGGTTCAGGTATAAATTGGCTTATATGGTGGCCAGTCTTATGTTCCCCCTGGGGAGGGATGCCCTAGTTAATTAAGATTTGTCTACCAATAACAAAGCCTTTCATCCCAAATTAAGACTTACTTCTTCATTGAATTGCTCAAGGATTGGTAATATACAGTAAGTACTTTGTGGAATAACACGACTTTCCTTTTGCAATCTATGAACTCATGCCTTTTCTTTTCTATGCAGTAGGAATGTTGAACCATTGTTGTTAGCTAACAAGTACTCTGAGATACAAAAAATATTGGATGTGACAAACAAATTACCTTGTTTGCTAACAAAAATAGAGCACATATTTTTATTCTGATGTATAGATTTGACCTATATGTTTTAGAGTAGATTTTCTTGCTAAAGAAAAATATATAACTTTAATTTTCTTAGCATTTATTTATTTGGAAGTGTGATCCAGGTTATATTTTTGATGTTAAATCAAAGCACATAGATGCTAACTATTTACAGAAAATTAAACATGTAAATAGAAGTAAAGTCATAGTATAAATTGCACATGATATAAATATAATTCCAAATTCCATCTCTTTTATTAGGATGGAAGTTGTGCAAGGATCTGAATGTGAGTCGAAAGTAGGTAGTGGTGGATTATTAGAAGTAGACATCCAAGACGGACAAATAGTTCTTTATCATTAGTGAATATGTATTGTTTTATGGCTAAATAGCACTTATGTGCCCTATTGTTTCATTTATTTTTCATTTATATTTGTATTTGGTAGCAATAAAATACCCTAAAGTTTTTTAAACCTGCACTTATATATTCTCACTTGTTTTTTACAGCACTTATATACCTTAAAGTTTTTAAAATTTAAACTTAAAACCCTAAAGTTTTTAAATATAGCACTTAAATACCTAAAATTTTAAAACTTGCACTAAATTCCCTCAAAGTTTGCATTAATTGAGGGTATTTATGTGCAAGTTTTAAAACTTAGGGGTATTTAACTGCTGGCTGTTTACAACTTTAGGGTATTTATGTGCTGCCAAGAAAAGTGAGGGTATATAAGTGCCTTTTTTTTGTTACCAACTACAGGTTGGGGATATATAAGTGAAAAGTAGGTGAAACAATAGTGTGTATAAGTGCTATTTAGACTTATTTTATATATGGTTGAACATTAGCTATTCTTAGTTATGTACTATAGTAATTTAATTTATGTGGCATTTTTTTGGTTTTATTAATATTTACACGATTAACAATAAAAAAAGTAAAGATAAATAGTTTGATGGTACATTAAACTTAATTTAAGGACAAAATTGTTTCATGTTACCATATGCTTACATCAAGGGTCAGCCTTAAGCCCCAACTCACTAGACATATTTAGGACAAAGTCTCATGGTGTACGATATTCGCTAAATGCTAATGATAAGGGATTAGTTGAGGAGGCTAGAAATGAATAATTTCTAAAGTATAAAGGTGAAGTCAAGTTTTCAAAAATATAGGATTTAGATAAAAATTAGTACAATAAAAGCAGAATATATAGAATGCAATTTTAGTAAAATGAGAGAAAAGAGTTGATAGAACGTATTGGTGATCATAGAATGTCTAAAAATAATCAATCTGGTTATTTAGGATCAATTATTTGTCATGATAGCAAGATTAAAGATGATGTTGTCCATCAAATCAAACCGGAATGGTTAAAATGGATGAATGTTTCTAAAGTCTTATGTGATTGTAGAATACCTATGAGATTGAAGGGA
Organism: Asparagus officinalis; assembly: GCF_001876935.1. NCBI lineage: Eukaryota > Viridiplantae > Streptophyta > Magnoliopsida > Asparagales > Asparagaceae > Asparagus > Asparagus officinalis. The sequence goes on along the minus strand of NC_033798.1, from coordinate 4,628,915 downwards.
TAATTCTACGTGACAGTTACAAGACCGACACCACTCTTGGGAATAAACTAGAATATAAGGCAATTAAAAAATAATATGTGCAAAAAATGAGTTTAACAGAAATGAGATTGTTATGACGGTCTTGCGGGTATACATTAAAGGATAAGGATAAAGATAAGATAACAGTACATCCATAGGAAACTAAGGGATGCTCATATTGAGGATAAAATGAGGGAGAATTAGTGGAAAAAGGAGGCTCTCAATGCATCGGATAGAGAAAAAAGACATGTTATAATTAATTAGACAGAAAGATCAGAAGGTGGACCTAAAAGAGCATAGTTAAACACAAGTAAGAAGGATATGATAATAGTTAACTTAATAGAGAAAATGACCTAAAATAGAATTGAATGGAAGAATAGGACTCATGTAGCTGCCAAAAAAAATTTAGGATAAAGTCTTTGTTGACGCTAATTTAGAAATAATAACATATATGTTTGGCAATATTTATTATCTAACATAAAATTTAATGATAAAACAAAATTTCCCAAATTTATATCTAGTCTAAAGATATACAAAACTATCCAAAAATCCAAATTTTAGTCTAAATATCTAACCTATAGTCCAAGAATGCAATCCAAACATTCTAGCCCTAGCTCTTGTTCTAAAAAAAGGATGCTTGGACAATTTTTGTAGTGCTAACTAACAATTTGGAACCAATCACACCTCCTTAGAGTTTTATGAAGACATTCGCCACAAAATTCTGCTACTCTGTCATCCTTAGCATAAGATTTTCAAGATATAATATGAGGGAGCTCTTCTTGTTGTGTTTTTAACAATGGCAGATCGCCTTCATGCGCATGCCATCTCATCCAACATAAACTTATCTTTATTAAATCCGCTCTGATTATTTCTCATCAGCAATAAACTCATACAGATAAATAATTGAGCATACGCTTATATGACAGAATTAGCAAGTTCAAAAATTCTTGTAGCAAAATAGACTAATGATTCATAAATAAAGTATAGAAGGATTTTGTAAAATGGACTAATGATTCATCAATTAATAAAGGGTAAATTGCACTTAAATGTCCTAAAGTTTCACATTTTTTCACTTATATCACCTAACTTGTGAAACGTATCGCTTAAATGACCAATTGTATTTTCCATAAAAAGAAATTGACACCATTAATAATTTAGGCGTTAAGACCGAAATACCCTTTTACTTTTCTTCTTCTTCTTCCTCAATACCCTTTTTACTTTTTTTCTTTTTCCTCAACAGCCAAAACAAAACCTCCCTCTAAATTCTGTCACCAAAAACTTCGCCCACAAATCCACCCACTAAACACTCCTCCTCACCAAGCTCACTTCTCTCTCACCATCTCCTTCCTCCGCCCACAAATCCACCCACTAAACACTCCTCCTCACCAAGCTCACTTCTCTCTCACCATCTCCTTCCTCTCTGGCCCCACCTGTACCTCCCCTCACCTCCCCCTCCCCCATCCTCCTCACCTGCTCCTGAAATTGAAGCGTTTGCCCTTCGCCTCCTCTCCTCCCAAAGCCCCTCCCCTACCCCTCTTCTCCTCTCTCTCTCTCCTCAATTCCCCTCCCTCTTCTCCCCCTTTCAACCTCTTAATCAAACACTACACTTCGCTCAACAACATACCTTTGCATTGTCAATTATGGAGCTCACCAAATCTTCAGGTGTAGCCCCAACAATGCTCTATTACAATTCAATTCTTGATTCTATGTTGTGCACCAAGTGTTTGATAAATGTGTATGATGGGTATCTACATGTTTCTTGCGATACCAAATTTTTACTCAGAGGAATGCTATGATTACAACTTACCCCCTTGGCTTCATGAATCGCAGCATTGATCTGAGGAGAGGCAATATAAATTCGTCAGTTTTAGGTCTAATTTGGGGAGAGAAAAATGAATATATCATACGGGTATTTGGCTGTACTTAAATGACATATAAGCGGTAATAAATGAACTCATTTGTCACAAGGGGATAATCCCAGCATATTCTAACAGAAAATTAGCGTTCTATACTTTATGTTGTTCAAGTGAAAAAAATTAAAATTTTGGGTCAGCAAGTGATACGTTTTACAAGTTAGGCGATATAAGTGAAAACCTGTGAAATTGTAGGCCATTCAAGTGCAATTTACCCATAGATAAAATATAGAAGAGTAGATCCCACTCACTGTGCTTTATAATTCAGATTTGAGATGTGATCCAGGCAGGCGGAGGCCATGTCAATCTCATGTCCGGAGGATAGCAAGTCCCGAAACTGCCATCGCTCAAGTTGAACACTCCGATATCACGAACCCTTTCCTGCCTCACTGGGATCTTGTCCCAATTGTCATCGGTAAAATAGACACGGTTCTCTTGTAGCCAGGAAATCTCCTTTGCCGAAAGGGACGCAGAGTACCAACAACCTACGAAGAGAGAGTGATCGCCCAAACTCGTTACTAGACTCCATGTCCCTGTTTCAGGGTCCAAACTACAAATCTCAATTTTGCATGTTCGGTTTCTAGATTCCTCCTTGAGGAACTCTTCTTGCCTGACGACCTGCAAAAGAACCCCTGATGAGTCCACCAGGTAGCTGGTATCGCAAAAGATATAACCGCGATATCTCTTGGCAAATAACGAAGCCTTCGGAGAAGACAACGGAGAGCAAATGTCCATAGCATAAACATCGCCAAAGTGGGTGAGTGCCAGGAATTTGCCATCACGGTATATGACATCGGCTACACCATGCCCGTTAGGAAATCTCCAAATATTCCACTCTCTGTAACCGGGTCGAGTATACATGAGGGTGCCACCCGTGTCGACGGCCACAGCCACAAAATCACCATCGGCAGGGTTCGAGGACAACACAAGCTTTCGAAATACAAGGGCCGATTGGGATTCTTCCAATGTGTAGTATTCCCTACCATCATAGCAGCTGTACCCCGCTAAAGATCCCTCAGAGTCATAAACAGGCTCCACCTCAGGATGAGCCGTTATCGGAGGGAGCTCGATTTGAGATCTCGTGAAGGGATTGAGGAGGCTAGGGTTTGCCAACTCGTCTATGACGGCGAGCCATCCGAATTGACTTCCGATAATCCACTTGCCCCGAATCTCTGGTAAATGATGGATCTTTGTGAAAGAATTGTCCAGGTAATCAAACAGAGTGCAGAAATCGCTCTGCTGGCAATTTCCGACGCCGTCTCCGGAGAATATTAAATAAGGTTCGTTCTTTCTTAAGGAGAGAGGACGGGGCATGCCGTTCTCCGGCGACGCGATCGAGGCCCACGAAGTGCAGACGGCGGAGAAACTGCAGTAGTCAACGGCGGAGAGGCGTTTGGCGATGAGGGTGAGTACCTCGCCCAACAGATTCGCCCAATCGGGATGCGAAGAGGGGACGGTCCCCGATGCCATGGCAGAGGTGGCTAGGGTTTCAATGGAAGAGGATGATGATGAGGCTCCCGAGCCCCTGTAGATCCGAGAATCCAACATTATTTAGTTAGGGCCTGTTGGTTTGCCTTAAAAAAATGGGAAATCAAAGAAATAGAAAAATATTTCTAAGAAAAATGGGTTTTTGAATTGTTTGGTTGGCTAAAAAAAAAAGGAAATCAAAGAAATGGAGATGAGATGAGATGAGTTGTCACATTATTATTGGATGATGTGAGTGATTTTTTAAGAAAAATAGTTTTGTTGTTGTTCGGTTGGCGAAAAAATAAGGAAATGAATTATAAGAAACCTATTTCCTGTAGTTTTGTTGTTTTCTTTTGTTTGGTTCATTCTTAAAAATAAGAAATGAAATGAGATGAGATGAGTTGTCATTGTATTATTGGGTGATGTGAAGAAAGATTAAGAAAAGTGTTTTCATAACTTTTTGGGATGAAAACTAAGAAATGAAATGTTAATGAGATGAGGTGAATTGTTATAGGGAAAATCCTCTTTTAACCCAAAGTTTTACCCCAACTTATTTAAAAACCCACTCACTTTTCAAAACATCAATAAACCCATTATATCCCATCCCACTTATTTTTAAACCCAAATGTACAATACACCCATTATTTGTATTGTATTTATCCAAAAAATTTGAAAAATCCTAAACTACCCTTCATCCCCAACTGATCTCTCCCTCTCCCCTCCTCCTCCATCTGAGCTCAGAAGAGATCTCTCCCTCTCCCCTCCTCCTCCTCTTCCCTCCCTTCACTTCCCCTCCTCCCTCAAGCCCATCAACCTCTGTATCCATCGCCCCCTATCTCCCCTCGCCGCCACGTCACCCACCACCGTCGACCTTGAAGTAGATGAATAGCCCACCAATGATTTCGACATTGACTCCCTGTAGTTCGCCCATCAACCTGAAGCACTTGTCATTGCCGCCAGTGGACGGAGCTTGAGGAGCACTCGGAGTAATGGCGGAGGTCGAAGACCGCCTGGCTTTGTAAGGAGCTGCTTTCGCATAAGCCGACGACGATGGTGAGGATCCTTGGCGCTCAAAGGCCTCAGTCCGCCACTCGGCTGATTCATGCTAGCTTGCTTCTCGTTCATCAGTCACTCCCAATTCCAGGTCAATTTTAGGGTTTTAGGGTTTAAGAAATTTCAATATCTTTTGATAAAGTTCTTATCTTTTTGTGTGGTGTTTGGGGTTGGCAGAGGAAAAACCACGCGCTCTCCTCTGATCATTTCCTTCGCTGCCTGCATATCAAATTGGTAGGAAAAACCCATCGTCTTTTACAGATTGAAATGGAAAAAGGCATCAATCCGTTATTGAGACTCTGTTGCAGAACTTTAGCGTATGATGTAAAACTAGCTATTTTAAAAAACACCAAATCAATTATAGAAATTTGATCTCTTAGCAGATCCAGCACTTACCACTCAAGCTCATCGAGAACATCATCGGTCTTGTGAGCAGCATCTTTGAGTTCCCACAGCCATTCATTTGAAAGTGATATTGCATAAAAGCTTATAGATGATTCCTTTGAAAGTGATATGAAGCCTCTTATGCTAGCGTTTCTCGATATTACTTTCATGTATTTTGCTTTGGAAATACACGATAAGTTAGAATTGACAGTTAATAAAATTTTCTTATCATGCAATCATTGATTGTGGCATTTGTTTGTGCAGGAGCGTAGATTGTAACATTTTCATGATGGGATACATATATTCCATCATCAATGGCACACCTTCATTCATTCATCAGAATATGAACTTCTAGGAGGAAAGATCGCGATTGCATTTGTCTCGGAGAAATCAAAAAAATCTACTAGAAAATATTGTAATTATTGTGCATGTTGTAATCATGAATACATTGGTTTCGGAACCGAATGTGGATTGAGTATGAAACATGTTTCTTTATTGAGGAATAATTAGAAATTGAATAGCCTAGATATATAGCCTTAAAGTAGTAAACTCCGAAGCGCCTCATCTAGAAGTGTAAACATGTCAGCAGTTGCTCATTGCTTGCTTCGGATATTTGATACGATAATGTTATAAGGGCCACCAGTGGTTATATGTCTATGAAATGTTGTAATCAGTTATTTTTTTGAAGCATGTTATAAGGGCCACCAGTGGTTATATGTCTATGAAATGTGTTTCAGATCTTGTATTTTGTATCAAATGTGTACATTCATAGCTCATGGTATTGTTCTATTCCAAAACTAGTGCTATTGGATAATTTTGCGATATTTGGTTGATGCGCAACATTTATATATGTCTCATGTGTATGAGGTTCAGTTTTTTCAGAGGTCATGTTTTATGTATAAGAGTTGATGTTGTTACATAGAAAAAGAGATATATTATATTCGCCTACGTCATGTGTTGCGTGACCAATTATCCACCTCGACGAGGGGTCCTCGCGCAATTTTGAAGCTTCTGGGCAAAGTATAGCACCTTATGGTAAAGTATAGCACCTTTTGGCCAAAGTATAGCACTATACGACAAAGTATAGCACTTTATTGACAAAGTATAGCACCTTATTGGAAAAGTATAGCACATTATACTTTCTGGAATTCTGAAGCTCAAGTGCCTAAAATCACATCAGTTTTTTTTGCCGCGACGAAACCACTCGACGACCTACGTCACGTGTTTATTGACCAATCATCCACCGCGACGGGGGTCCTCGCGCAATTTTGAAGCTTTTGGGCAAAGTATAGCACCTTATGGTAAAGTATAGCACCTTTTGGCCAAAGTATAGCACTATATTACAAAGTATAGCACTTTATTACCAAAGTATAGCACCTTATTAGCAAAGTATAGCACCTTATAAAGTGCCTAAAATCACATCAGTTTTTTTTGCCGCGACGAAACCACTCGACGACCTACGTCACGTGTTTATTGACCTATCATCCACCGCGACGGGGGTCCTCGCGTAATTTTGAAGCTTCTGGGCAAAGTATAGCACCTTATGGTAAAGTATAGCACCTTTTGGCCAAAGTATAGCACTATATGCTTGCTGGAAATTCTGCAGCTTAAGAGCCTAAAATCAAATCAGTTTTTTTCACCGTGACGAAACCACTCGACGACCTACGTCACGTGTTATTGACCAATCATCCACCGCGACGGGGGTCCTCTCGCAATTTTGAAGCTTCTGGGAAAAGTATAGCACCTTATGGGAAATTATAGCACCTTATGGCCAAAGTATAGCACTATACGACAAAGTATAGCGCTTTATTGACAAAGTATAGCACCTTATTGGAAAAGTATAGCACCTTATGCTTTCTGGAAATTCTGCACCTTAAGTGTCTAAAATCAAATCAGTTTTTTCGCCGCGATAAAACCTCTCGACGACCTACGTGACGTGACGACCTACGTGACGTGTTTATTGACCAATCATCCACCGTGACGGGGGGTCCTC
>NC_033798.1:4565847-4620756 GCF_001876935.1 Asparagus officinalis | reverse complement strand
CTGTTGCCCTTTTTTATATTCTTATTCGTTAAAATTCTTGTGAATGTTGAAGTTTGCCTGCAGGAGCTTAGATCTGGGTCGTACTCTGGCAAATTCATTTTGGCAAGCATTTATTAAGAAAAAAAAAAATCGGCCACCAGTGCGGATAATATGTCTATGAAATGCTGTTTCGATCTTGTATTTTGTATATCAAAAGGCTGTACATCATATGACTCATGGCTATTGTTCCTATTCAAAACTAGTGCTATATGATAATTTTGCTATATTTGGTTGATGCTGCAAATTTATATATGTCTCATGTGTAGTTCAGCGATATCAGAATGTCATGTTTTATGTGATAAGAGTTGACGTTGTTACATAGAAAAGGTGCTATATTATATTCGCCTACGCATAAAACAACAAATACACAACACCACTACAAAAATCAACACCCTATGCTCCTGCACAGATCTAAGCTACACAATAAACACAAAATGAATCAATATTGTACACAATCAACACAAAATGAATACACCAACCAACACAAAATGAATTTGCCAAGTACACAGATCTAAGCTCCTGCACAACTTCAACATTCACAGAATTTTAACAATAAGAACATAATTACAGCATAAAACAACAAATACACAACACCACTACAAAAATCAACACCCTATGCTCCTGCACAGATCTAAGCTACACAATAAACATAAAATGAATCAATATAGTACACAATCAACACAAAATGAATACACCAACCGACATAAAATGAATTTGCCAAGTACACAGATCTAAGCTCCTGCTCAACTTCAACATTCACAGAATTTTAACAATAAGAACATAATTACAGCACAATAAACACAAAATGTATCTGCCAAGTACACAATCAACACAAAATGTAACCAACCAATAGCCACAAAATGAATCTGTCAAGTACCCAAGCTCATGTGCAACTTCAACATTCAGAAGTTTTCTCCTGATGCTCTTATTTATCATTCGTATGTATCAGACGTATCTAGGGATCTAGAGATCCAAATCTTCAGATTCAATTTCATTTACAAGTAAAAACATAAGAAATTATTAACATAACAATAATTTCATATAAATTAAAATTTACTTACTTAGTAGCCTTAGACGTCGATTGGGAAGAATCCCTCGATTTACTTCTGCTTGACATCTTTGACAACCTATTGACAAATATTTCAAAAAATACAATATAATTATGAATATCCCAGCGGCAGGTTGGAATCCTTTTATAAATAATGATTTCAACACCAAGCTATCATAGGTGTTAAACCTTAGATGTTCGAGAGATTACTGTGATATAAGTACATTCTTATCTTTCGGGCCCTTTCAACAATTTATACGTGCAAGTTGCATGTGATCAAAACTACAGCAAGGGGCTTAATTTCAAAAGAAAGTGTTTTTCTTTTGGAACTTTAATTAGGTCAGCCAAACAATGGATAAATTATTAGAACTCACCGATGTAAATAAGAGTGAAGATACTAAACGAACTTCCAATGTACGAAACAATCCGAGGATCTGTAAGCAAAAGCGTAAGCTTGAGAGTTATAAGTCAGTTGGAGATATCAGTGAATTGAACTTTGTTTGCTCGGATTCATCCCTAGTGTTTTCTTACCGTATTTATTCCCCGAGCTAAAACCTTAGATCTGTTGCCCTAATACACGACTAATTCCAAGATTAGACTAGAATCATTAAATTTGAGGAGTTGCTATTGAAATAGCTGATGATTACTCATTCAACGCGTCTTCAAGATTCCTATGTTCCACAAAAAAAACAAGAAAACCACAAATAGAATGGACATTTTGGAAAACATGAAGCCAAACCTACGGTTTTATTGCCAAAAATTCTCCAAGAAATTCAGCTACGAGCTTCGTCTAACAGATTCAAGAACAAGTAAAGCCAAAAAAATACGGACAAAATTAGGAGAGAGAAAGAAAAGAAAAGAAATTACCTAAAAAGACCTCGATTAAAACCCTACTCGTCGTCGCTCAAATTACCTAAAAAGACCTCGATTAAAACCCTACTCGTCGTCGCTCACCGTCGATCCAACTCCCTTCGCCGTCGGTGATCCTCAACCCGAGACCTCTTCGCCGAAACCCTAATCTCTCCTGGACTCTTTGAGAAAGTGAAACGGAAGAGAGACTGGAAGAGAGAGAGAGAGGGGCTGAGTTATATTTGGGGATGAAGGGTAATTTAGGAATTTTTAATTTGTTGGGTAAATACAGTACAAAAAATGGGTGTATTATACATGTTGGGTTTAAAAATAAGTGAGATGAGATACATTGGGTCTATTGGTGTTTAGTAAAATGGATGGGTTTTTAAATAATTGGGGGTAAAACTTTGGGTTAAAAGAGATTTTTCCCAAAAAAAAATAAAAAGGGGGAAAGCTAGGGGAGAGTTGAGTGATGTTTGGATGAAAATAATATTTTATTAGATGTGATGGATGTGTTGTTAGATGAAAATAATATTTTATTAGATGTGATGGATGAGTGGTTAGATGAAAATAATATTTTATTAGATGATGTGGATGAGTTGTTGGATGAAAATAGTATTTTATTAGATATTGTGGGTGGGTTTTAGGGATGGAAATGGAAGAAATGGGTTATTTTGAGATTTCCACCTTTTCCATTTCCATTTCTTGGTTTTTAGGAAATAAACGAACAGGCCCTTATTGTAACCCCCGTCAGCAAAAACTGGGCCCCACATCGAGAGGCACTTTGGTCTTTTAGAAAAAAGAGGTTTATACCCTCAACTGGGCCCCACATCGAGGGTCACTTTGGTCTATTAGGAAAAAAGAGGTTTATACCCCCACACATCAAGATCTCTTTTAAGTGCTTTATTCTGTTCTTTTCTTTTCAAAAAACGTCTCCGCCTAAGGGCCCGTTTGGATAATAGAAGTATTAGAAGTAAGAAGTAGGTTATAGAAGTAACTTTCAAAGCTATGAAGTAGGAAGTAGTGGAAATAGTTTTTTTTTTGTTTCATATATTTTTAGAAGTAATAGAAGTAGAACTTCTTCCTCTTCATTTACTTTTTTTGTTTGGATAACATTTAAAAATATTACTAGGAAGTAATTTTATCATTGAAAAGTTGTTAGAAAAAACTAATAAAGGAAATATTAATAAAAAAAATTATTTATGTCTTAATTAATATGCATTTCAACTACTTCCGAGCTACTTCTGGGTATTGAGGATTGGAAAAATATTTTGAAAGTAATGATGACACGTAGGCGCCACATAAGCATTTAGGGAAGTATTGGAAGTAAGTTTTTCAAAGAACCAAACATATTTTTTTGCTTGGAAGTAGCAGAAGTAGTTTTTACTTCTTTTACTTCAGCTATTTTACAATTACTTCCGTGCAAACAAACAGGCCCTAAATCCTACGCGAAGTGCACACTCAAAAAAATCATATGCATTCAACTTTTAGTTTCTTTAATATTTATTTACATATTTTTTCCCCTTCTCGTCAATCCTAATTTTAATTTTAAATTCTAAGCTGTGTGTTTGGGGATGCACTGGACATACTTGACCACGTCATAAGAGTCTCCCAAAAAAATCCTTTTGAATATAAGATCTGCTTATAATTGGTCATACGTATAAGTTATACAAATAGTATACGTGTAGATATATAAATGTATACTACTTGTATAACTTATACCTATATGAGAACTTTTAAAAGAAATGGGTTATAAACACCAAAAACAAAGAAGATATAAATATTGAAAATTTTCATGTATGTAAGCTTCCTTAAACTACAAAAGTTGATAATACAGAAAAAAAGGCGATGTTTGCGATGGTAAAAGAGTATCGAAGGGGGAGAGAGAAAAGTAAAGAGCCAAAAAAAAGTTATTTAATCTCTGAGTTGAGGTATGTTCAGAGATGAAGACATGCTTATATATAGACTTGAGGAAACTGAATACATAAGAATTCTAAAATATGAGATTAATGGGTGTTTTTGTCATAGGAGGGGATTTCCTCCTTGATGCATATGTGGTACAATCTCTATCATCTTCATAAGTAGGAGAGAGTGTGTGAGTTGGTGGGAATTTGTGCCTACTTTATGAGGATGGTGACACATAGACGACAAGGAGGAAAATCTCCTCACAAGGATATCCATTAATCTCTCTAAAATAACTCCAACTCCTAAACCTAATGTAATTAAGACTCCATAGATAATTTATTTTACATAAACTCTCAAAGATACATAAATTAGAAATAAAATTTGCACATAAAAAAATATTAAGATACATATAAAGAGTACCCAAAAGTTTCATAATCTAATTTTCTTTTTTAAAAATTTAGTTATTATAATATTTTTCTCAATTATAAAGATTAACACTAATTGGACTAACTTTAAAAAAAATTATTTAATAATTTTCTTCATAAAATTTTCTTCTTAAAAAGTATTAAATTTTTAGTTAATAATTAAACTAGTAAGCCCGCAGGCCCGCCAACTATAGTACGAACAAACTCTCTCTCCCTCTCTCTTCCCTTTTTCTAGTTAAAGATAGTATTTTTATTTGGCTTGCTTTAATCAATCGGGTTAATTTCAAACCGTTATGAAGTGAACCAGCTTGATGATCTTTTTATTTGGCTTGCTTTAATCAATCGGGTTAATTTCAAACCGTTATGAAGTGAACCAGCTTGATGATCTCCTCACAAGTCTCTGCAGGTTAACTAAATTTCTCAACTTTAATCATAAACCTGATCCTCACTTGCAATTTTTAATTGTTATGTTAATTTTTTTTACTTGTAGGAGCGTAGAGTTAGCAAAAGCTTCCAAACGGGAGCAACTGCAAGATAAAATGTGATGAAGGTTGTGTGATTTTGTTATTTTCTTGATGACCCATTTGAGTTTTATGAACAATGGTGGGATTAAAGTTGATATTTTGGAGGAATTTGATTTCTGTAGCAACAATTTGCTATTGGGGTTAAACGATGTCACTCGGGTGCTCGAGAGAATGTCTGAAAGAGAAAATCTTGATTGAAACTCATAACATTAAGACACCTCCCAGAAGAGCTTCATCGGTTCCACTCCAGGTATAAATCCTGGTCTATTCCAGATTTCTTTATTGATTAATAATTTATACTACACCCGAAAATTTGTTATGCAACGTTATGCTTCGCAATTCTATTTGTTTATGCATGATGTTCATCAATCAATGTAAGTGAAATATTTGCTTGCGTTGAAATGGAAATAGCTACTTTTTGTTGTTTCCTTCCAAACATGAATGGTACTGACTGAATTATTAATTTTTCGGTACACAGGATTAGATTTTCCAATTATAAACACACATAATGCTTACATTTCTCGTCGCCAGTGTAGGCGTCTAAAAATGCCCATAGGTTCCCGCACGCAGCTCGAGACGAAGAGAAAACGATGAACGTTATCATCCGAGTCAAGAAGGGTTATCCAAGTACCCGCCGCGCTTGTCGGTCAGCTCCAAGTGCCCGCTGTGCTTGTCGGTCAGCTCCAAGTGCCGTAAAGAAGCTAACGAGCACATGCGGCAAGTTAACGAAGCGTACAAGTCAACAAGATGATCAAATACGCAAAACGGCAAAAAGACGGAAAGAATGCCCAAGTGCCAAATCGACCCACACAGTTGCGGGTTAGCTTGTGCGCAACCCGCGGCAGCTGCGGGTTAGCTAGTGCGGACGCGCAGTTGGCGGGTCAGCTAGTGGCCGGACCCGCGGTAGCTGGCGGGTGCAGCTGTTGCGACGACCGCGACAGCTACGGGTCAGGTGCTGTTGACCCGCACAACTGCAGGTCAGCTAGTGCTGTCCCGCGCCCCCGTGGGACACCAGAGTCTGCCGCGCATGCTAACTGCCCAAAAACGCGTTTTTTGATATTTTCTCAGGATTTGTTCGTTCCAGAGCTTCCTAACTGATTAGATATCATCCACAAACATGGTTAGGCCGTTGTCAACTGAAGATATGGCCAAATCCTTTGTTCTTATCCAAATACCCCGAAGCTCTATAAATACAAACCTAGGGTCTCTTTGCAGAGGGGGCGAGTTATTATCAAGACGATGAGGTGCTGCCGAACTTCAGAGCCAAGAGCCACGAAATTTCAGAGGAGGCTAGCTAGATCCCGGCGAACTTCGACATAAAGAAGGAGTCTTTCGAAGGATCTAGAGCCCCGTCCCCATTTTCCTTAAGATTATGCTTGGTCTTAATCTCGAGAAGAGTACTGATTTCGCTTGGTCGATATCAGTACTTCAGCGAATACTTTCTTAGTGAAGTAGGAGCTCTGACAAATTATTTTGTCAACCGGATCCGATCCGTAGGCGGTCCATGGATAAACCCCGGTATAGGCAAAGATCCCACGCAAACAGAGACTAATAAATAGGATCTGTGTGTTATTTAAAAGAGATTATAATCAGTTATTTTTATTGTGTAAAAGTCTTATAAAAAGACTTAACTTTTTGTTGGGGTTATTGTAACGCCTGAAGTTATAATAGATTCAATCACAATGAAGAAAATAATTTCTGACCCAAACACGCTGACGACCACAATGGGAGCCAACAACTTCTATGCTCGCAACCTCGAATCCGGATCCCGGTTGAAGAAAAGGTCGAGTACGAGTTCGACCAACAGAAGTTCGAGTATCTGTCGTCCTCCTCTTCCAGATCCTCCTCCACTCGTAAACGCAGGAAGATCAACGCCCTCGTTGCTGCAGTAGCTGCACCTCGCAACGCCCCTCCGGCCTCCATTGAAGTCGGAGTTACAGATATGAACTCCTCCTCAATTAGGGAGTTGAGTACTAGAGGCGCGCCAATCCTATCGAAGAGGGCACGTCAAAGGCAACGTCAACGCCTCGCCCGCCAACTCGCTAAGGTTTTGGAGCCAGTGGACGTGATCTATTACAGGGCGGATCTGATATTCAGGGAACACCAAGCGTCCCAACAGCGAGCAAACACCCCCTCCTCCAAATCATCGACAAGTGAATGGATCCAAGTCAAAAGGATCCATTCAACTCTTTGTTTTCGTGGAAAGCTGCCTTCATCATTGATTTCATTAAACTTTAATTGTTACAAATGAATTCAAATAACGAAAATAAAAGATTACAACTTTCTTGAAAATAAACACAAGATCCGTTTATCGGTTCTTGCTTGCGTGGGTTCTTTGCCGGTGCCGGGGTTAATCCGTGGACGACCGCGAATCAGATCCGGTTGCAGGAAAATTCGGCAGAGCTTCTACCTCACCAAGGGGGTTTTTGCTTGAAGCGCTGAGATCGACAAAGCGAAATCAGGGCTCTTCTCGAGATTAAGACCAAGCCTAATCACCAAGGGGGATTAATTTTATCAATTTTCAAGCAATCTTTTGCTGAGACGAAATTCGATCACTTCGTTAGATCAATCTTCCCTCACAAAAAAAACTTCCACCGGTGTTTGATGATTCATAATCTTCCACCACAAAATCCCTCACTGATCAAACTAATTGACGGTGGGTCCACTAAAAATCTTTTCTGGTTTAATCCACTCAAACTCCCGCTGTGTCTGTACACTCAACACTTCCATTATTAGAGTCCGGACATGATGATTGGAATTTTAATCTGCTAATTCTTGACAATTATAAAACCCTTTCGTGTTAAGTCCTTATCACTTGACACCAAGAACCCCCACTAAGTGATCAATACAAGTCAACACTCCTACTGTGATTTGTACTCTTACTCCTACTGTCTACCTGGTCAAACCTTCCTACAGTTAGGGCCACAAACAAAATCCCCTCTCGATTCCTCTAATGAACGAGAGGTCCACGAATCGAGCGATCAAACATTCCTACAGTTACGATCATCTCAAACCTCCCACTTGGTCAAACTTTCCTACAGTTAGGACCACAACCAAAATCTCCTCTCGATTCCTTCCATGAACGAGAGATTCACTTTCAAATCGAGTGATCAAACCTTCCTACAGTTAGGGTCACCTCGAACTCCCACTTGTCAAACCTTCATATAGTTAGGGTCAGAACCGTAATTCACTCTCGATAGACGGGAAACACATCTTTAGTTCGGTAATCAAACCTTCCGACAATTAGGATTATCTGAATCTTTTCGATTCTCAGAGTGGAGATCCTACTCTTAGATTCACCTTCCCAGATTCTTAAAGTGGAGATCCCACTTTGAGTTTCCTTTATAACTGGAGATAGAATATAAAATTCTTCCTCTTCAGCCATGGGAGATAGAATATAAAATTCTTCCTCTCCCACATCGGGTTTGTCTTTACCCGAAAAGATGACCTGGAGATAGAATATAAAATTCTTCCTCTCCAGCATCGGGTTCGTCCTTGCCCCAAGTGAAGACACCGCTTTTTTAACTCCCAAAATCCATGTTTCACACACACAATGAATTTTATCCCGAATCCTAAGTAGGGATAAGTCAACGCCTAACACGCGTTGCCGGTTTAGTCTTTCACCGATTGAAAAAGACACTAGAATCCAAGACTAGGGACGTTTATCCCGAAGCCTCAGTAGGGATAAGTCAGCGCTAACACGCGTTATCGGTTAGTCTTTAACCGTAAAAAGGACAAAAGCCCACATATTTGATATTATGATAGGTTGTTATTAATAACACCATAATCTGTGCCTAACACGCGCGGGGAATTTTATCCCAAAGCCTAAGTAAGAATAAGTCAACGCCTAATACGCGTTGCTGGTTTAGTCTTTCACTGATTAAAAAAAGACACCATAGTCCAAGTCTGGGGACTTTTATCCCAAATCCTAAGAAGGGATAAGTCAGCATCTAACACATGTTGTCGGGTAGTCTATTCCCGTAAGAAAGACGAAGTCTATGTATTCAATATCGTAGCACTAAAAGAGTTAACTCTTTTAGCATAACGTCACATGCGGAACGGATTTAAACAATCCGCTTGCAAGCCCGATTCAAATGGTAATCAGTGAAGGCACGTCAAATCCGTTGATGGCTGAGGATTTGCCAAAAAATTCTAAGTCTACATCTGATACATGAAGCCGGATAGTCTAATCCCGTGAGAAAAACGAAGTCTACGTATTTAATATCGTAGCACTAAAGAGTTAACTCTTTTAGCACAACGTTACATGCAAAACTGACTCAAACAATCCGCATGCTAGCCCGACTCAAACGGTAGTCAGTAAAGGCTCATCAAACCCGTTGATGGTTGAGGGTTTGCTAAAAATCCTATAAATACAAGAGTCATTGACGCACCAGCTTCATTAGTTAGTCTCGTGACAAGATCCATACATGCAGATGAATCAGCTTTAACAGTTGGTCCTGCAGCCCTAACAGTTGGGATCACCACGTTCCAATATCTTAAGAGCTTAAACTGTGTAGACTCTAGTAAATGTACGAGTATAAACTATGTTAACACCACTCAACGCATTACAACAAAGGTCAACGTCGAACAACGCGTTACAGTAAAGGTCGATGCCGGTCAACGCATCGATAATGTCGTCAAAATAAGGTTAAGGAAAAATTCTAGGTTAAAGGATGATTCCAGAGAGTTCAATCACATTTAGATACCAATTCCCGACAAAGATGATCAATTCAAAGTCAACTCAATGACATGAGCTAAGTTCAGAAACTTATACACCAATTTCAGTTCAAGACTTTAATAACGGTCAGACGATAAGCGCAACTTCGGAAGAACTTCATCTATTCGATAAAAAACTGAATAGACTGAAGGCTGAAGAAATCAAGAATTGAGGCAATTCACAGGTCCTTTTATGCGATCTCCTTAACGAAATACTAAAGAGATTGAAGACAGGGCTTGTCTTATCCAAAGCATTCCAGACTTTTTTATAAAAAATAAGTCTGAAATACTTTGAAGGGGGTATCTGTATGCGTCTAAAAATGTCTATAGGTTCCCGCACGTAGCTCGAGACGAAGAGAAGATGATGAACGTCATCATCTGAGTCAAGAAGGATTATCCAAGTGCCCGCCGCGCTCGTCGGTCAGCTCCAAGTGCCCGTCGCGCTTGTCGGTCAGCTCCAAGTGCCCGCTGTGCTTGTCGGTCAGCTCTAAGTACTGTAAAGAAACTAATGAGCGCATGAGACAAGTTAACGAAGCGTACAAGTCAACAAGACGATCAAATACGTAAAAAGACGGAAAAAAATACCCAAGTGCCAAACCGATCCGCACAGCTGCGGGTCAGCTAGTGCTGACCCGCGACAGCTGCGGGTCAGCTAGTGATGTCCCGCGCCCTCGTGGAACACCAGAGTCTGCCGCGCATGCCAACTGCCCAAAAACACGTTTTTTGATATTTTTCAGGATTTGTTCGTTCTAGAGCTTCCCAACTGATTGGATATCATCCACAAACATGGTTAGACCATTGTCAACTGAAGATATGGCCAAATCCTTTGTTTTTATCCAAATACCCTGTATCCGAAACCCTATAAATACAAACCTAGGGTCTCCTTGTAGAGGATGCGAATTATTATCAAGACGAGGAGGTGCTGCCGAACTTCAGAGTTAAGAGCCACGAAATTTCAGAGGAGGTTAGCTAGATCCCGACGAACTTTGGCATAAAGGAGTCTTTCAAAGGATCTAAAGCCCCGTCCCCATTTTTCTTGATATTAGGCTTGGTCTTAATCTCGAGAAGAATAATGATTTTGTTTGGTTGATATCAGTACTTTAGCGAATACTTCCTTGGTGAAGTAGGAGCTCTGACCAATTATTCTGTCAATCGGATCCGATCCGTAGGCGGTCTACGGAGAAACCCCGGCACAGGCAAAGATCCCCCGCAAACAGAGACTAATAAATAGGATCTGTGTGTTGTTTGAAAGATATTGTAATCAGTTATTTTCATTGTGTAAAAGTCTTATAAAAAGACTAACTTTTTGTTGGGTTTATTGTAACGCCTGAAGTTGTATAGATTCAATCACAATGAAGAAAACAATTTCTGACCCAAACAGCCAGGGATCCTTTCAGTGAATCATACGACCTTCGTGTCTTGTTCAGGGGGAGGAGGAGGAGGTGGTGGTGCCCTTGCCGACCGAGCCCGTGCTTTCACCATTGTTTAATAAGTGTGATGCCATTCTTTGTGATCCGCACTTCAGAGAATACGATGAGGCCTATTGCTTCCTGAGTAATGGGCTCGAAAGGATAACGGGCGAGTTCATCATCTTCAAGATGTCAAATGCGATCTTTGGAGGCGCATCAATATGTTCGCTGATGAAGTGGATCGTGAGATCCACCAGTGGCAGTTCGATCATTTAGCAATGGAAATATGTATGGCGGTAGCTAGTGTCTGTTTTTGTCTAGCATTTAGTCGACCTTTGCTAAGAAAATGCCACTGCTTTGCTTACTTGTTTAGTCCATAAAATTTTTAATGGGACCATTCAGGGCCAATCTAGTATTGCTAGAGCTTATAATAAGTTGCTTATAAAAGCAATTTATAGAAGCAATTTATGTAAGATGCTGAAACTAGCGGTTTGGTAATCAAATATAAAAAATTGCTTAAGAGGCAACTAAGGTGTTTAGTAGCTTGTTAAAAGATAAAAAGTAGATATGATATGTAAATTATAAAAAAACAGAAGCAGCTTTTAGAGGCATGATCAAGTTGCTTCTAAAAGTACCATCTTAAAAGAAGAAGTTGCTTAAAAGTATCTTTAAATTGCTTATAAAAATACACATTTAAAAGCAGAAGCAATTTCAATAAGCCTGCCAAAATTGTTTTCACTAGACATTTATTATCTGGTGCTTCTTGAAAAAACAAGTTGAATCACCTAAAAAATAGCAATACCAAACTAGCTTTCAGTCATCAAATATTTGATCCTTGTTGTTGAAGTCTTCATGATGTGTAAAACTTGCAATGACCCCATAAATCATGCATATCTGGAAACCTATTCCCCCGCATCTAAATTTTTACAAAAATACCCTTCAAATCACCATCTTTAAGAAAATGACTCACAAATCAATAAATCATCAATCTTACAAGCTAAATTGTAAATGCAGTCTAACCAAACAATCAAATGTAAACGAAGAAGTCTAAGGGCACTCGTCGTTTGGCGATTGTTCTTCGGCACTCGCGAAGAAAATGCTGGGAATCAGTTGGGTGTAGGGTTGGGTGTAGGCTAGGTTGTAGAGTTTGTTTTGGGATTGGACACATGTCACCCTCTTAGAGCGAGTGATAGCAACAGTCACGTTTCGCTCTAGAAATCCTTAATGTAAACATATCAACGAAGTTGTAAATTGGTGAAGTGTGCAACGAGCAAAATTGACTCGTTTAATGCTGCAAAGTTAGTGTGAAAGAAGACGAAAATATAATAGTTAAACAATCATTTTGTTTAAAAACGTATCATATATCTAAATCATTTTGAACAAAATTTAGTAATATGCCGAACTGCTGAAATGCAAAATAGATTTAAATAATTTAAATAATTCAAAGGAGGAAATTGTGTCTACATGATGTGATTCTGAAATGCAAAATAGATTTAAATAATTTAAATAATTCAAAGGAGGAAATTGTGTCTACATGATGTGATTTCTTGAAATGGATGGAGTTTAAGAATAAGAAATAATTCAAAGGAGGAAATTGTGTCTACATGATGTGATTTCTTGAAATGGATGGAGTTTAAGAATAAGCTGGTGAAACTGTGAGTTTATAGGGGGGATCCCTGTTTTGGAATTGGGTTGGGTTAAGTACAAATTATGTTTAAAAATAATTGAATAAATTATTTTGGGTCTAAGGTGAATTTTTAAAGTGATTTTTTTATAACAGGGTAGAACTTTGAATTTGTTAGCAAAGTAACTTTCCAGACCTTTTAGGTTGATAAGAAAAGAAAAAATCAGAAAAGAAAAGAAAAGGATTTCTCCGGTTATGAAAAAAAAAACTACACAAAAAAGCGGGGGGAAAAGAAAAGAAAAAGGATTTCTCGAACTTAAGACTGTGCCAGTGTGCGCGTATTATATTTAAACGAGGCTGAGGGTACAACATAACAACTTTTTATCGTCTTCACACAAAAAAGGGGGAAAAAGAAGAAAAGAAAAAGGATTTCTCGAACTTAGGATTGTGCCCGTATTATATTTAAATGAGGCTGAGGGTACAACATAACAACAACTTTTTATCGTCTTCATCATCATCAAGACGAAATCCCCAAACCCCAAACCCTCTCCTCTCATTCTAACCAAATTCTGTTCTCGTTTCTCCTCAATGGATTCTTTTCCCAAAACCTACGACCTCGACGTACTCTTCGACCGAGAGCCCAAGATCCCCTCTTATTCAATGCGTCTGGTTTAATTTGAACAACACAACAAAGCGACTTCATCGCTTTCACCATTGTCAAATGCTGCATGTTTTTGCTGATGAAGTTGATCAGGAGATCCGCCATCGTCAGTTTGATCATCGCTGTGATTTAGGTATATTTCATTCTTGACCTTTTTTTAATCTGTGACTTCGACGGAGTGTGCGCGTTAATCTTGGTTAAATTTCATGAATTTTTGTATGATTAGGGTTTGTTTAGGGTTTCGGACTATAATATTTCGTTCTTGATGCGTTTTGTCTGTGGACACTTTGATTTCTTGAATTTTAGTATGATTAGGGTTTATATAGGGTTTCAAATTATAATCTCCGATGAAATCCTGTGAGCATACTTTTAATTCCCTCAAGAAATTAGCACTCTAATTGTTTTTTTTGTGTGTATTTTATTATGATATTAGGCATATGAAATCCAGCGAGCATAATTTTAATTCCATCAAGAAAATAACACTTTAATCTTTTTTTTTGTATATTATTATGATTTTAGGCATATTACAAAGGGTAGCACCTCCAATGAAATTCGTGTTTGCTATGTTCTCTACATGTAAGTTACTTTAATATGTTTAGTATGATTATACATTTAGCATTATTTTGTTCTTGATGTGCTATTGACATTAGTATGATTACCCGTTTCACATTATTTTGTTCTTGATGTGCTCTGAGCATGATTTATTGATGAATCTAAGCAATGTGGTTTGCGTTTCACATTATTTTGTTCTTGATGTGCTCTGAGCATGATTTATTGATGAATCTAAGCAATGTGGTTTGTACATAACTTTATTTTCTTGAATGTAGGCTCTGAGCATGATTTATTGATGAATCTAAGCAATGTGGTTTGTACATAACTTTATTTTCTTGAATGTATCTGATATAATCTGCTTTTGATGTTTTTGATGTGTTCTTGATTTTACTATGATTAGGCATTTAAGCATTATTAGGCATCTTCCTCCCAGTATGTTTTCTACGGGTTTTTTTATTTTTTATTTTTTTATTATAGGAAACCGCCGTGTTTGGCAAATAAAATCACATTGAAATGTTTTCTGTATGTTTTAGGTTTAAAATAAAGCGAAACTTCTTTGGGTATATTGTAGAGATCAAGTGTAGATAAATGTACATAATATGTAGCATGACAAGAGTTTTGTAGCATCTTAAGCATAGGTACAATTGCCAAATCCTCATTCCTCAGCAATATACGTTCCAGTTTGTTTCCTAATCATTTACCGCGCCTCATATGGTATTTGGTTCATGTCTCCAGCTTGCACTGTGGGTAAAGAAAAGATTCACATCAACATTGTTGTCATCGGCCACGTTGACCCGGGCAAGTCGACCACCACTGGCCATCTAATCTACAAGTTGGGAGCTGTCAGCAAATGTGAAATTGAGAGTTTCGAGAAGGAAGCTTCTGAGATGAACAAGAGGTCATTCAAGTATGCATGGGCACATATGACTGCACTATTATTGATGCTCCTCGGCATCGTGATTTCATCAAGAACATGATTACTGGTACCTCTCAAGCTGACTGTGCAGTATTGGTTATTGACTCCACCATTGGCGGTTTTGAGGTTGGCATCTCTATTATTGAGCGTGTGCAGTATTGGTTATTGACCCGTGCACACGCTTTTCTTGCTTTCACCATGGGAGTGAAGCAAATCATTTGTTGCTGTAACAAGGTAACTTTTATTGGTGTACTTTTAACTGTAATATCCTGTTGACTTACATTGTTTATTTCCGTGTAGTAAATTACCAATTCAATTATTGTTGTTAATATTATTCGCTTTTGATGGATAAAGTTCTTTATCTTATGTTCGCTTTGCTTTGATGTTATTGCATGTTTGCAGTTTTTAAATTTGATTTTCTACCCAATCTGCCTCGTGTTTCACCAATCGTTCCTACTTTTCTATACTTTCTGCTATACTGTGACTGAAGTGTTTACAATTCGTTTATACCACTGCTAATTTTTTTTGTTTAATCTGATGCTGCTTCAAAATTACAAAGAGCTTCTTGAAAGTCTTCAACGTTACAAAGAGCTACAATTGCCTCTTTTCCCAAAATACCTATACGGGAATAGTGACAAGCTGACAATACATATGTTTAAGTCCTAGATTTACGTTGAGAGCAACATAGTGAACAGAGATAGCTCTGATAACAATTAAATGAGAGAAAACAACCTCATATATGATTCAGCAAGTGAACATCTAATAACTACTACATCTCCAGTCCCTCGGACACGAAGAGTAAATAATGATAATAATGATAATTATAATAAATCAAAAGTACGAGGCAGTCAATTCTACTAATCAAGAAAACAGAACTATAACTCAATTCTTCTAGCTCCTGAATATAATTAAAGCTGATCTAGCTATGACATTGGCGCTATTTTCTGGAAGAAGGAAATAAAACCAATACCGGGTTCTTAGAATGGATAACAGGGCTCGTAGGAAGAAAAGAAATGAAGTTGAAGAACACGGACGATAGGTGAGAAGCAACGCGTGGAACGTTGAAGTTTAATCAAAATTTGTGTGGGCAATACTTACCCTGCAGGATTAGCAAGAAATTAATATACAACATGAACCACAACATCCGGCTATCTCCTCTAGCTCAAGCACTCGTTATACCAATGAAAACTACTAGCGGGACAATGCCATATATTTCTATCCACATGAGCATGTTGTTGTACGAGCTCAATACACATGGGTCACCATTATTTTCTATGCAAATCGATCGGGAGATGAAGACATCGTCATCGTCATGGAGGTGTTCACAACTTGGGATTCGAACGAGAGGAGAAGTGATTTAGTGCCCTTACTCCTTGTTTTGATTTTGCTGGGATCTTGACCATGTGGCAATAGAGATAAATCGAAAAACCTCCGTAACATGCGGACGAGCTACATATTCGTACGAGGGTGTGACCCTAACGTTCTCGAAGTCAGATGAGGTTTGTCTGATTCACAAGATCAGACGAGGTTCACTCGTCAAACGAGGTTCGCCTGTTTGACGAGGTTCGCTCGTTCGACGAGGTTCGTCTGTCATACGAGGTTAGCTTGTTAGATGAGGTTCGTCTGTCATACGAGGTTCGCCTGTTTGACGATGTTCGCTTGATCGTCGAGGTTCGTCTGTCATACGAGGTTCGCCTGTTTGACGAGGTTCATTTGTCAAACGAGGTTCGTGTGATTTGCTAAGACGTGACCCTCGTGTTTTGTAGCAACGCGTCCATTGATTGTCTCGTATTCAGGAGTTACTGCATGCAGCAGTTACAACAGTATTTAGAGCAATTTAATGCATTGATGTTACAATCTTAATTGTCATTGAGAATTGTATTTAGAGCAATTTAATGCATTGATGTTACAATCTTAATTGTCATTGAGAATTGTAACAGTCACATTAATTGCTAGTGACTCTTGAGCTGGATTGTAACAGTCACATTAATTGCTAGTGACTCTTGAGCTGGCCTTAGAGGCCTATAAATAGCGCCCTTTGGCAGCTCTTGGAGGCTACTGAAAACCTCGCGAGCGTGGAATACGAACGTCGGTATACACACGCGAGCTTGGAAAACGAACGTCAAATTGACGTTGTTGTTACTGTTGTTGTGCTGTTGCTGCAGAAACTGTGCCCGCAGGAGCTTGCCCTTAAACCGAATGGTTCTGAGATCGAGAAGATCTTTTACCTTGACCGAAAGGTCTTATAGATCGAGGAGATCTTGACAGTACTGGGTTGGTGCACACCAGAGTACTATACTGCTGTTCCTGGAAGCAGTTTGACATTAGGATCCTTGCACCGAAGTGTTTATTGAAAAATTTGTAATAAGAAAGTGAAAGAATTCTATTTGATTTTTATTCTCTCAATCTCGATTACAATTTGGATTTCCTGATTACAAAAGAGAAGATAATTGATCTGAATTCTCCCCTTTATTTAAGTCTAGGCTCTTCACGGTGGCGATGTAGTGCCTCCCTCGAATGCTCGCGTCGAGTTTGCTCTCCGTTGATGATCCGACATTTCGCTTCACTGGAACGATATCTTCTCCTCATGGTTTGATGCTGTGGAGAACTTGCAAAGAAAGTTTCACTCTGAACGAGTTAGAGAACTCTAAGCGAGTTATAACTCTATGAAAGAGTTGATTGATTTAACCGAAAACCGGTTTGTAAGCCAAGTTTGATGAAAGCTCCTGTTGCTAAAAATGCTCCGAGCTCTCCCAAGATAAATGTCACTCTCTCTTAAAGATGATCGGCCAAAAGATCTCTTCTTTGCTGCTGAAAAGAGGATCAATGTGGTATAACCGTCCCCTTAATTCGCTCCTAAGTAGGACTGAATGTGGTATAACCGCCCCCTTAAACAGCTCCCCAAATCGTGGGGAAAACGATTTTGAAACCATTCAGTTCGTGCTTTGAACGAGTCAAATGCTGAAAAATAGCGTTCAGGGCCCGAACTCTACGTTTTAGACTTGAAACGTAGAGTTGAGCCTATTTTGGTGGCTGAACGCACAGGTCGCGCTGCATTGTAAATCTGGAACTCAGAGTTAGGACGCAGAGATGAACTCCGCGTTTTGAGTCAACGAACTCTGCGTTTTTAACTGGAGTGCTGGGGATGACCTATGTGTTTTGACTCTGAAACGTGGGCATGACTTCTGCATTTTTATGTTGTAACACATGGATGACCTATACATTTTGACATTGTAACACAAGGATGACCTCTGCGTTTTGGGGTTGTAACACAGGGATGACCTCTGCGTTTTGAGTCTGAGATGCAGAGGTAAGCTCTGCGTCTTGATTTGAAGAGACCGTCAACTTGTAGTCTCTTTTGCTAGAGCGTTGTAAAGATCGTCATCTTGTAATCTTCATCTTGACTCCTTGAAAATATGAGAGTCGTCAGATTGTAACTCCCGATGTTGATTGTGAAGAATATTTATTTGGAGCTTTCATCAGTTGTTACAAAGGTCGTCAGATTGTAACCTTCATCGATCTCCGTGAAATTTTTTAAATTATAGCCTTCTGGAAGTCGTCATATTGTAACTTTCATCATCAGTATTTGATGAGGATCAACTATCTATTGTGATTTTTAGATAGCCTACACGAAGTAAGCCAAATATTACTTTAAGTACAGCGTTTCACAAACGCACAACAGATAATTGAAAAAAATTAAAATAACAGCACATCTAAATTCATCTGTTTAATTCCAGATTTAACCATAATTTTTAACAATCTTAAAGCAACATTTTAGATCTACTAATGGATTCTGCGAGGACTCTTGGAGTGGACTGTCTCAAGCTAGAAAACTTTGATGGATCTAACTTTAACACATGGCGTCGAAAAGTGATTTTTGGGATGCAACTCCTAAAAATCTACTATGTGGTTTCTGAGGAGAAACTTGACTTTGAAGAAGACTCAGAGTCTGAAGCCTCTTGAGCTAAAGATGATCATTTTTGTAGGAGTTATCTCCTTAACTATCTGGCTGATCATCTGGCAGATACTTATACCAACAAGCCCTCTGCAAAGTGTAGGCTGTCTAAAAATCACAACGGATAGCTAATCCCTATCAAGCCCCGACAATAGAAGTCACGATCAGACGACTTTCTAATCACTGCAACCGCAGCTCTACAACCGCTACAAACACGACCTCATTTCTGAGATGATTGATCTTGATGGCTGCGACAACAGCATGACTAATACTATATTAGCGACTATTAGAGATGCTGATGAGCAGTGTAATGATTTTAGAAATAAAAGGTTAGACTTAGCTGGTGAGTTGCTTGGTAGAGAGCTGTGGGCAAATATTCATCTAAAAACACTATGGATGTTGATTCCCGTCAAATTCCAATAACGAAAGCTACAATCAAATAGCTTTCACGCCGACAATCGAAAGCTGCAGATAGAGGGCTTTTCACACATATCGAGAAGAGTTACAATTCGACGACGCTTCCGACAGCTGATGAAAACTCTGTTCAGTGGTCTTCGTAACCAACCGTGAGAGTTACAATCTGACGACTCTCATATCCTATAACAGGCAAAGATCAATAAGCAATAGCCTTTGCAATGTTATAATGGACGAGGTTACAAGTCAACAACCTCTCTCAAACGCAGAAATTCACTTCTGCGTTTCTCAAATTCAAAACGCACACAACCTGTGCGTTCCTCAGCAGACATCGAACTCTGTAACGCAGAGTTAAATAACGAAATGCACACGTAACGTGCGTTCTTCGACAGACTCAACTGTGTCCCAAGCTCTGGACGCAGAGTTGAACTTCAACGCACCAGTGACCTGTGCGTTTTCAATTCCAGAACGCACGCGGCCTGTGCGTCTCAAATCTCTAACAGAGTTACGGACCAGAACGCCAACTGGGGCGTTTTGACTTGTTCAAACACAAGCTGAACGGCCTCATAACCGTTTATCCCACGTTCTGAGGGATTCTCGCCCACAAAGGAGCGGAAATAGGGGTTGGTTACACCCCTTATCCCCCTATAAATAACCGACTTACTCAACTGAGTAAGAGGTTGATCGGTTTCTGACAGTAAAACCGCATAGGATTGAGGTGAGCTGGCATCAAAACTGCCCAAGGTCAACAAATCTCAGCAGTTCAACAGCACAAAGAAGGAGATCTTTTGAAGATCAAGGAACTGATCAACGATCAATTAATCAAATCCCAGAGGATCCTTTCATCAACGGCATAATCCACTTGGCAATTAACCGAATCTTCGGTTCCAACAACTCTTTTACAGAGTTTCAACTCGCTCTGAGTTTTGAAACTCATTTAAGAGTTCGTGATTAAGTTTGCAACCCAAATTAATCACATCAAACCAGATATTCGGTTTTCAACAACTCTTATCAGAGTTTTCAACTCGTTCTGAGTTCTTTACACTCGTCAAGAGTTCTAAACCGAAGTCATCAAGCAATTCAATCGGTCTCGTGAGATAGGACGGTCGGATCATCAACGGAGAGCAAGTTCGACACAATCAATCGAAGGAGGCACTCCATCGCTACCAAGAAGAACCCAGTTTTAAACAAAGGGGGGAATCAAATTCATTCTCCTCTCTTTTATAATCGGAATCCAAATTGTAATCAATTTTGAGAGAATACAAAGTAAATTTTTCTTTCATTGTCTTTTTACTGCAAATTTTTCACAAACACAAAGGAAATCTGGAATGCTCTGAAAGAACAATACAAGGATGAGGAGAGGCTTTCCAAGTCTCACCTCATTGACAAATTTCTGGACTTCAAGTTCGAAGATGGCACTGAGGTTTTGCCTCAAGTTAAAGAACTCAAAAAGTTTGTTATGAAGCTGAATGATGAGAAGGTCAGTCTTTGTCAAACCTTCATTTTTGATGCAATTATCAACAAACTTCCTCCATCTTAGATGTCGTTCTCCACGGACATTCGAAGAAGGAAAAGACAGATGACTTTATCTGATTTGAAGAGGTTCATTCGGATCTAGGACGAGATTCGGACTCGCACGAAGAATGAGCTCCTTGCTAAGCAGAAGGCGTCTGCTAACATGGTGGCTACTAACTCTGAGAAAGGTACCAGTTCTTCTTCTAAGAAAAAGAAGTCCTTTAACAAAAAGAAGAACCATAATCCGAAGAACCTGAATGTTCAGAAGAAAATTTTCAAGAAGAGCGGAAAATGCTTCAACTGTGGGAAGCAATGACATTTTGTCAAGGATTGCAAAGCACCAAAGAAGAAAACAACACACAATGTTAATACAGGTGCTACCTTTCTGTAGACGTCAAAAATGCTTACAGACATCCAAATACCACTCAAGACAAAGAGAAGGTGATAAACATCAGTATCTAAGTCATGGGAGATCATACAAGCCCAAAAGAAGCAAAAGGATCTGTAAATCAACACAAAACAATGTGAATTCACAGAACAATGCAAACTACAGCGTGTGGGCGCGGCAGTTCATGGTGCCGCGGCTACAGCGCGGCAGCTCGTAGTGCCGCGGCTAAGACGCGGCAGTTCATAGTGCCGCGGCTTGGGCGCGGCAGTTCATAGTGCCGCGGCTTGGGCGCGGCAATCCATGGTGCCGCGGCTACTATAGGGGATGCTACAGCGGTTACGAGGCAGTTATGTGATGATTTTGTGAAGTCTACGTGGCGGCGTATCAGAAATAGAACGTGTGCTGACGTGGACAAGCAGTTAAACCACGAAAAAGGTGGTTAAAAGTCGTGGGAGGACAGTTTCAAGCACGATGGAACGTGCTGGTAACTGCCCCTGTGGCCGCTGCAGTTCATGCTGCCGCGCCAATAGCCGCTGCAGTCCGGGATGTCGCGGTCAAAGGGATAGTCGTTGATCGGCTATTTCTTCAGTTATTGTCCAAGGAGGCTATAAATACCCCCCTATGGCCATCATTTAGAGGGGCTGAGGATTTTCCAGAGAGATTAGAGCAGAGAGCCTTGAGTTTTGGTGAATTAGAGCAAGAGAGAGAGTCTTCCTTCTTCACAAACATCCTCAAGAAGCTTCTAGCGAGTCCTAGAGATCTAAGCTCAGACTTGATCTTTGGAAGAGTGAACATCTTACATCGATAAGATATTCGCTTCAAATTCTTACTTCGATAAACGAAGGAAGAATCATTAAACCCCTCACGGTTCAATCAGAATCTGTGATTTGGTGGTCCACGAGTCAAAGCGCTCCCGGCACAGGCAAAGATCCCACGCAAGCAGCGATCCAAACAACGGTCCTGCGTTTGTTTCTCAAGAGTTGTAATTTTCCTTTTGTTGTGTAAAAGAAGTCTTATAAAAAGACTATTTCTTTTGAATTTATTGTAATCGACCGAAGATATAATGAATTCCACAACGAAACCAACTTTTGACGCAAACAAGCTGGCGACCACAGTGGGAGCCAACGGTCTCGCTGCCGAGACCGTCGTGTCGCAGCCGATCAAGATTCCAGTTGAATCCATGGTCGAATACGAATTCGACCAGACCAAGTTTGAGGAATATCTCTCATCATCCTCTTCAAGATCTTCATTATCTCGCAAGTACAAGAGGATCTCACAATTGAGGAAGAGTTGCATGCCAAAGAAGGCACAAAATGAAGACTCTCGCTTGATTGTTGCTGAGAATTTCACTCGCAACACCTCTGCTCAAAATGGCTCTTATCTAATTGAAGAGTCATCGAATCAAAGCCCGACGACATTGACGAAAAGAGCTCGTCAGAGACAGCGTCAGCGTCTTGCTCGTCAAATAGCTAAGGCATTTGAACAAACCGACGGAGTTCGTTATTATGCGGACTTAGAGTCGAGGAAACAACAAGTGGTTCGTTCAACGCAACGACGAACTACTCACGTTTCTGCACAATTCACAACGGAGGAATGGACACTCATCAAAAGGGCTCGTTCGACCCTCCAAGAACGTATACAAAAACGTCGTGCAAACGTTGTTCATGCCCGTGCTCTCTTACAACAAAGACGAGAAAGGAGGAAGGAAACGGTGACCAAAGAATCACCAAAACTCCGCCAAGTTTGGATTCTGAAGTCTGGACTTATGCAAAATCAGCATTCGGAGCCCGTTAAGACTCCATACCCACAAGGGGGTGGTTCTAAACGTGCGACTCCCGACATAACCTTGGATCGCTTAAAGACAAAAATAAATTGTCCTGAGAATGCCAACAAGGTTTTATACTCCCAGAAGAAGACGCATTCCTGACTTTTTCCCGAGAGGAAGAGTCAATCCAAGAATTGCTCAAAGGATGTCTCGACTCCAATTAGGAGCCATCAGACGCAGAGATTACAAAAGAATGCAAGAAGGAATGTCCTCGGAGGATGAATTCTCAAACACTTATTCTGCAATCGCTTCTGATGATACAATGTCTAGCACAGGACAAATCAGAGAAGTATTCACAATCACTGCTGATCAGTTCACTCAAATACTTCAGGAAGCTCTAGCCAAACAACGTGAAGAAATTAGAGCTGAAGTGAAGACAGAAATGAAGTATTTGCTCAGATACTTCAAGAAGCTCTAGCCAAACAACGTGAAGAAATTAGAGCTGAAGTGAAGACAGAAATGGAGTTAGCTATCCAACAAATGAGAGAATTGCTAGCTCAGCGGCCTCAACCCCCTGAGTCCAGTCAAAGAACTGAATCCAGTCGCCACACTCAGAATGTGGCAGATGATAGTGATTCAGAAGTGGATAAAGTTATTATGGCTAATACACCTCCCAATAGCAATAACGCTGGGGGTGGTTTAAAGGATCCTCCCAATAACGATATTGGAGGTGGTTCAATAGCACCTCTTACAGGGGGTGGTCTAACTCATTCTCCTCAACGTCCTTCAAATGAAGACATAGACGATGACGAGAAAATGAAAGAGCTTGAAAACAAAATCAACGCTTTGATGACGGCTCAAGAAGTTAAGAAGACGGGTATTCCATGTCCCTATCCAAGGGAATGAGATTCAATATCGTACCCGACGAAGTTCAATCTGATTAACTTCACACCGTTTGAAGGGAAGAATTCGCCGATTCAGCACTTGATTTATTTCAAATCTCATTTGAGCATGATCTCTGGAAACGAGGCTTTAATGGTCCGGTCATTCGTTGGCACCCTTCGTGGGCCCGCCTTCGATTGGTACCGACGGCTCAAGCCAGGAAGCATCAATTGCTGGGATGACATGGAAAGTTTGTTCCTCAGTAATTTCTTCGATGATGACGCCGAAGTGTCAATCGGAACCCTTTTGGATGAGAAGCAAAAAGACAGAGAGTCAGTTGACAACTTTGTCAAACGTTTCCGTAACAAAGCAATGAATTGCAGAGATCCTATTACAGAGGAGTTCATCCTGCAAACATGCCACAATAACCTCTCCATAGATGTCCTGGAAGCTCTGGGGGTTGTGCCATCCACAACTTGGAAGGAGTTAAAATCTCGGGGTGAACAAGCTGAGCACTTTCTTAAAAGAAAGAAAGCTGAGAGAGGCCAACCAATGACATCTGCAATCGTTGAGAATGCGACTCTCGATCCGAGGTTTCAAAAGGAATATTCTTTCGAAGATGATGAAGCTCCAGCCATCTTGGAATACCTCCTCGCTAATGACAAAATCGAGCTACCACCTATTAAAGATCAGGATGGAGCTAAGAGGATTACGGATCCAAACTACTGTGCGTACCACAGAAGAAATCCCTCCTTGCCAATGACAAAATCGAACTACCGCCTATTAAAGATCAGGAGGGTGCTAAGATGATTACAGATCCAAACTACTGTGCATACCACAGAAGGGTTCTTCATCCCACCAATATTTGCTTTGGACTCAAAAATAAAATCCAAGCCCTAATTGACACCGGCGTCATAACGGCGAAAGAAGTCGAGTAAAGACAACCATATTACTCCATTGGATACATGAGTATAAACTGTTTCCCCAACTCCAGTGGGTGCACGAGTATAAACTGTTTCCCCACACTCCAAATAGTATATGAGTATAAACTGCTTCTCGATTATCCAACTGAGTACAATGTTAAACCCGGTTTCGCAAAGGAAGCTGGGGGTGGATGATTTATACAACGGGAAGTTCCTGGAGAATCTTATATTCTTAAGGATAACCCGAAACTGCTCCTCGATACTCCAATAGGTATATGAGTCTAAACTGTTTTCCACTCTTGACGGGAAGTTCCTGGAGAATTTTTATATGTAATATTCTTAAGGATAACCCAGTTATGTAACTCAGTATGATGTTAGACCCAGTTTCACGAAGGAAGCTGGGGGTGGATGGTTCATGTAACGGGAAGTTCTCGGAAGAATGCTATATGTAATTTTCTTAGGGATAACCCGATCATTACAAACAAAGTGATAAACACTACATCCCCACGGTGATTTCCGAATACTCTTTTGCTGAGATGAGATTCGATCACCTCTTTAGATCAATCTTAGATCAATCTTCCCTCACAAAACCCTCAATTGGTCAAACCTTTAAACAGTTAGGACCAAAGCCAAAACTCCCTCTCGATTCTTTCCATGAACGAGAGATCCACAAATTGAACGATCAAACCTTTAAACAGTTAGGATCGTCTCAAATCCCCATCTTGGTCAAACCTTTAAACAGTTAGGACCAAAGCCAAAATCCCCTCTCGATTCGTTCCATGAACGAGAGGTCCACAAATTGAACGATCAAACCTTTAAACAGTTAGGATCGTCTCAAATTCCCATCTTGGTCAAACCTTTAAACAGTTAGGACCAAAGCCAAAATCCCCTCTCGATTCGTTCCATGAACGAGAGGTCCACAAATTGAACGATCAAACCTTTAAACAGTTAGGATCGTCTCAAATTCCCATCTTGGTCAAACCTTTAAACAGTTAGGACCAAAGCCAAAATCTCCTCTTGATTCGTTCCATGAACGAGAGATCCACAAATTGAGCGATCAAACCTTCCTACAGTTAGGATCGTCTCAAAATTCCCACTTGGTCAAACCTTACTACAGTTAGGACCACAACCAAAATCTCCTTTCGATTCATTTTTTGCGAACGAAGGGTCCACTTTTGAATTGAGTAATCAAACCTTATGACAGTTAGGGTTATTCAAACCAACCTATTTTCTCTAAGTGGAGATTCCACTGTGAGTTTCCTTTTCATCAGGAGATAGAATGTAAAATTCTTCCTCTCCGATTCTGGGTTTATCTCTACCAACAAACAAGAGACCAGGAGATAGAATATAAAATTCTTCCTCTCCATCATCGGGTTCATCTCTACCAACAAAC
Organism: Asparagus officinalis; assembly: GCF_001876935.1. Lineage (NCBI taxonomy): Eukaryota > Viridiplantae > Streptophyta > Magnoliopsida > Asparagales > Asparagaceae > Asparagus > Asparagus officinalis. The sequence continues at coordinate 4,594,853 of NC_033798.1, read as the reverse complement.
AAGAGACCAGGAGATAGAATATAAAATTCTTCCTCTCCATCATCGGGTTCATCTCTACCAACAAACAAGAGACCAGGAGATAGAATATAAAATTCTTCCTCTCCATCATCGGGTTCATCTCTACCAACAAACAAGAGACCAGAATACTCCAATAGGTATACGAGTCTAAACTATTTCCCTAATCTCAACAGGAAGTTTCTGGAGAATATTACTCAAAATATTCTTAAGAATAACCTGATTACCTCCCAACGGGTATATGAGGTTACACTATTTCCCGAACACTCCAATAGAGCATATGAGTATAAACTATTTCTCTATTCTTCGACGGCAGTTCAAATTCAAGACTTCGACAACGGTCACGCGATAAACGCAGCACCGGAGGAATTTTAGCTATTCTACAAAGCGCTGAATAGGCTAAAAGATGAAGAAGTCAAGGATTGAAGCCATTCACAAACCGTTCTACGCAATTTCCTCAACCAAGTACTAAAGAAATTGCAAGGAAAACTTATCATATCCAAAGTGTCCCAGACTCCTCTTCAAAATGATGAGTCTGTGATACTTTGGAGGGGGTATCTGTAGACGTCAAAAATGCTTACAGACATCCAAATATCACTCAAGACAAAGAGAAGGTGATAAACATCAGTATCTAAGTCATGGGAGATCATACAAGCCCAAAGGAAGCAAAAGGATCTGTGAATCAACATAAAACAATGTGAATTCACAGAACAATGCAAACTACAGCGTGTGGGCGCGGCAGCTCATGGTGCCGCGGCTACAGCGCGGCAGCTCATAGTGCCGCGGCTAAGACGCGGCAGTTCATAGTGCCGCGGCTTGGGCGCGGCAATCCATGGTGCCGCGGCTACTATAGGGGATGCTACAGCGGTTACGAGGTAGTTATGTGATGATTATGTGAAGTCTACGTGGCGGCGTATCAGAAATAGAACGTGTGCTGACGTGTACAAGCAGTTAAACCACGAAAAAGGTGGTTAAAAGTCGTGGGAGGACAGTTTCAAGCACGATGGAACGTGCTGGTAACTGCCCCTGTGGCCGCTGCAGTTCATGCTGCCGCGCCAATAGCCGCTGCAGTCCATGCTGCCGCGCCAATAGCCGCTGCAGTCCGGGGTGTCGCGGTCAAAGGGATAGTCATTGATCGGCTATTTCTTCAGTTATTGTCCAAGGAGGCTATAAATACCCCCCTATGGCCATCATTTAGAAGGGCTGAGCATTTTCCAGAGAGATTAGAGCAGAGAGCCTTGAGTTTTGGTGAATTAGAGCAAGAGAGAGAGAGTCTTCCTTCTTCACAAACATCCTCAAGAAGCTTCTAGCGAGTCCTAGAGATCTAAGCTCAGACTTGATCTTTGGAAGAGTGAACATCTTACATCGATAAGATATTCGCTTCAAATTCTTACTTCGATAAACGAAGGAAGAATCATTAAACCCCTCACGGTTCAATCAGAATCTGTGATTTGGTGGTCCACGAGTCAAAGCGCTCCCGGCACAGGCAAAGATCCCACGCAAGCAGCGATCCAAACAACGGTCCTGCGTTTGTTTCTCAAGAGTTGTAATTTTCCTTTTGTTGTGTAAAAGAAGTCTTATAAAAAGACTATTTCTTTTGAATTTATTGTAATCGACCGAAGATATAATGAATTCCATGACAAAACCAACTTTTGACGCAAACACTTTCATGTCTGCTCCAACATATATTTATTCTCTTCCTATTTTGCTGACAAAGAGAACGTATCAATGGCTGATCATTCTGTGGTTCCTGTTCTTAGAACTGGAATTATGGTGCTGACTCTTTCTTCAGGAAAGACTCACATTCAAGGACGTGAAACATGTTCCCTCAATTACCAAAAACTTAGTCTCTGGAAACCTGCTGTGTGATGCCGGTATGAGGTTGGATTTCTAAGGAGAAAAGGCTGTATTATCTTTTAAGAAAATATATGTTGGCAATGCATATCGTACTGATGGCATTATAAGATCAGTACTATTGTACCCAACTCAGTTGTAAATAAAGTATCTTCTTCTGCTTACTCCTCTGTATTATGGCAAAATAGGCTAGGACATGTAAATTATAGAAAGCTGTCTAGCATGAAGAAGTTAGGATTACTTTCAAAATATGAGGGTAACAAACCTGATAAGTGTGAAGTATGTGCGCAAGCAAAGCTGACAAGGAAGCCATTTCCAAGTGTCACAAGGAGCCCCAACCTATTGGATCTGATTCACTCAGATACTTGTGATTTCAAGAGCTTCGTCACTCGAGGCGACATGAAGTGCTTCATTACCTTCATTGATGACCACTCTCACTTCTGCCATATCTACCTACTGAAATCTAAAGATGAATCCTTCAGAAAGTTTGTCGAGTTTCGGACTCGAGTGGAGAAGCAGCTTGGACTTCATGCGAAAAGACTCGGGAGTGACAGAGGAGGAGAGTACCGATCTAAGGAGTCAGAGACATACTTCAAGGAGCATGGAATCATTACTGAAACTACTACTCCGTATTCTCCGTAATCTAATGGAATTGCAGAAAGGAAGAATCACACATTGATCGAGATGGTGAATTTGATGCTAATCACATCCGGTCTACATACATGCTATTGGGGAGAGGCTTTGCTGATGGCAAACTGGATTTTGAACAGAGTACCATATTTCAAAACTGATAGTACTCCTCATCAGTTATGGTTGGGATATCCAGATTCTTTGGATAGTCTTAAAGTGTGGGGGTGTCTCGCATATATTCGAGTTCTAGATATCAGAAGGTCTAAGCTCGGACCAAATGCAAACAGATGTATTTTTCTTGACTTTGCTGAAGATAGTGATGCTTGCAGGTTCCTTGATCTTAGAACCAACTCCATCATTGAAGCTCGAGATACAAAATTCTTTGAGGATAAGTTTATCAAAGATAAATGATTATTGCTCAAAGATATAGCAGAAAATGTTAGTACGTCAGATGCACTAGAGAAGCCAGTTTCACGAGAAACTGAAAGTGTTAGTGATGAAGGAGTTATTGAACCATCTTCCAAGTGTGTCAGGAGACAGAAAGATTTTGGAGATGATTTCATCACCTATAATGTGAAAGGAGATCCACAGACTTTTCAAGAAGCAATACAGTCAACAGATGCTCTCCTGTGGAAAGAAGTTATAGATGATGAGATGGATTCATTGATCCAAAATCACACGTGGGAGATGGTGGATGTAACTAAAAATGCTAGGCCTATCAGTTGCAAGTGGATCTTCAAGAAGAAGCTTCGTCCTGATGGTACTATTGAGAAGTACAAAGTAAAATTGGTGGCGAAAGGATTCTCTCAGGGAGAAGGAATAGACTTCTTTGATATCTATGCACCAGTTTGTAGGATCAATACCATCAAAGTTCTTATCGCATGGGCAGCGATAAAAAGGTTCATCATACATCAGATGGATGTGAAGACTGACTTTCTCAATGGAGATCTCACAGAAAAGATCTACATGGAGAAACCAGAAGGACTTGATGCTCCAGCTGGTAAAGTTTGTAAACTTATTAAGTCTTTATATGGACTTAAGCACACACTGAAACTCTGGCATGAGAAGTTCGATGGGGTTGTTCGCAACAATGGGTATCAAGTCAGTGAGTCTGACAAGTGCCTATACATCAAGGTCGCTGAAGGGAAGGTGGTGGTTATCTGCCTCTATGTGGATGATATGCTCATCGTCGGGAGTAATTTGGAGATAGTAACATCTACTAAGAAATTTTCATCAGCTCAGTTCAACATGAAGGATCTTAGAACTGCGGACGTGATTCTCGGAATCAAAATCATATACTCTGAAGAGGGTATTGAATTGTCCTAATCTCATTATGTCGAGAGCATGCTAAGGAAGTATGGCTACAATGACCTGCCAGAACTGTTAGTGTCGTATGATTACAACAAGAAGGTTCGACAGAACACTGGAAGACCAGTAGAACAGCTAAGGTACTCAAAGATAATTGAAAGTCTTATGTACGCGATGAGCTGCACAAGGCCAGATATACCATTCGTTGTAGGAATGCTTAGTAGCCTCACAAGTAATCCTGAAAATCTTCATTGGGATGTTGTCCATAGATTGATGAGATACTTAAAAGGAATTACAGGTCTGGGCCTATTCTACACTGGATATCCAACTGTAATCGAAAGCTATTCAGATACGAGCTGGTGCTCAGAACCAGATGAGTGCAGATCTACTGGAGATTTTGTCTTCACCATGGGCGGAGCTGCCATCTCGTGGAAATCTAAGAAGCAAACTATGATTGCACAATCATCAATGGAATCTGAATTCTTTGCACTCTGTGCTCCAGGAGATGAAGCTGAGTGGCTCAGTTGTATTCTTCAAGACCTTCCATTGACAGAATTATAAGGCGTAATTACAATCTATTGTGATAATCATGCAACGAGTGTTGTGGCAGCGAACTCGTTGTTCAATGGAAAGAAGCAGATCATTCATCTGAAGTATAGCTATTTGAGAGAACTCATTTGCCAAGAAGTCATCTCGGTGATTGACATTCGGTCTTCAGAGAATATGGTTAATCCTTTGACTAAAGGTCTAAAAAAGAACATAGTCGAAAGGACGTCTGCTGCAATGGGTCTCAAAGTTTTGTGAGTCTTATAAATACTTACTATGTTCATCCAATTATTAGTTCAAAACTTATGCTACTAATAATAAAAATAATTGGTTCAAAAGTCAAGTAAGAAGTTTTGAGCAAATGGACCTGATAATTTTGCAAAAAAAAAATGGAGATGTGAATTAAAAATAGAAGAGAAATGAGAGGACAAAAACTCAATGCATCAAAATCTTTGGAGATTGATATCGAACTTACCTTTGGAGTTGATCCCATGCATTATCACCTAGAATCAAGTTAATTGCATATTGAAGGGTTGACTCGATGAATAAACTTTTGGATGAGAAGGTGCAAAGTTTGGTGAGTCTTACAAACACTTACCATTTCGCCAACTTATTAGTTCAAAGCTTACGCTACTAATGACAAGATGATTGGTTCAAAAGTCAAGTAAGATTTACAAGTAAAATCCTATTATGCAAAGAGGTTGGCTGTTAAGCCTTAATGAGTCCAAAGCATTTCGGATGCGGGATGTTGGATAGATAACATGCCTAAATGACTCACCGATAATACTATCATGTAAAGGGGTTAGTTGTTAAGCCTTAATGGGTCAAAAGCATTTCGGATGCGGGGTGTTAGATAAGAAACACACCTAAAGGACTCACTTAGAATCCTATCATGAGAGAGGATGAGTCTTAAGCCTTAATGAGTTCAAAGCATTTCGAATGCGGGATGTTTGATAGGAAACATGCCTAAAGAACTCACCTATGTCTGGGTGGAGATTTGGCCATCTTCTATGGTATCTTATGGAAAGATACCTAGAGCCCTAGTAGAAACTAGGACAAATACATGGCCATAAATGTGCAAAGGCAAAGGCAAGTGTGGTTCAAAGTAAAAACTACCACATGAGTTTGATCTTGTGTGATCACTGGATTTTAGACATGTGCTGGTTCAAGTCTCTGCGACACCATGCATCTATCTTCTATTCGGTTGGTCTAAGGGGGATTCAAGTCTTTACGACATCTACCTTATGCACAACGATTGAAACAACGACACATAACACGACACTAGTTTAAAAACTTGTGAGGGGTTGTTGGATTTTTTGGTCAAAACTGCTTTCCAAAATGAGTTTTCAAACTATATATATTAATTACAAGTACTTTTCATAAATGCTTAGTAGCCTAGTGGAAAGTTTATGTTTTGGTGTTTCAAAAGGTCCTTTGTTCGAGGCTTGCCAACGGCAAGCCGAGAAGTGTTTTATTTGAATTAATCCCTCATAAGTTCTAGTGGGTTGTGGGTTGTGGATCGTGAGCCGTGGACCGAGGGCCGGTGGGCCGCGGGCCAATGGGTCGGAGATCGGGGCTAATCGGCTGAGACGCTAAGTGGCGCTTTGTTAGGCACACTTTGCACTTCGTACGGAGGTAACGGGGGGAGGTGGCGCTATTTGGCGCCACGAAGGTTGTCTCGTAGGCTGCTTCGCAGCATGCGGACGAGCTACGTATTCGCACGAGGGTGTGACCCTAGTGTTCTCGAAGTCAGACGAGGTTCGTTTGATTCACAAGATCAGACGAGGTTCATCTGATTCACAAGATCAGACGAGGTTCGCTCGTTCGACGAGGTTCGCTCGTTCGACGAGGTTCGTCTGTCATGCGAGGTTCACTTGTTTGACAAGGTTCATCTGATTCACAAGATCAGACGAGGTTCGCCTGTTTGACGAGATTCGTCCGTCATACGAGGTTCGCTCGTTTGACGAGGTTCGCTCGTTTAACGAGGTTCATCTTTCATACGAGGTTCGCTTGTTTGACGAGGTTCGTCTATCATACGAGGTTCGCCTGTTTGACGATGTTCGCTCGGTCGTCGAGGTTCGTCTTACATATTGAAATGACTTCAGAGGGAGTCTAGTAAGAAAAGTGTAAAAGATTTAGGGGCTTTTTGAGATACCATATGGCTGAGGAGGGTTTCTATGATTTTTAAAATTGAGTGGGGTTTTCTATAATATGCATAAATGTTAGAGTGCTTTTCTAGAATTAAAATAGTTGAGAGGGTTTTGTTGAAACCCATATATCTCTTTATCCTATTAGAAGATGACATGTATGCACCTAATTTTACATTTACCTAAAAATTCTCATCGAATTAAAACTGTCCATAATTACAAAAATTCTAATTATCATATATTTTTGTAATTCTCATCAGCTATAATTGTGCATAATTTAAAAATCTCATAATTATATATTTGAATATAGAAATTAAAGAAAAAAATTCATTTGAAGAATCTCTCTACTTAAAATTATAGATTAATTTTAGAAAAACTCAATTATTTTAATTTGAGAAAACCCCCCTCAAGTTTGAGTATATTGTAGATAAACCCCATCAATATGAAAATTTGAGAAATCCTTATGAACTCTTCTCATTTCACGTCCTGAAAGCTACGCTGTTAAGTCTAGCATGTCAGATGATAAATAGGTGACTGAGAAAGGATTAAAATATCCCTTAATCACAAAAAAATGCTCTCATTTTTTAGGGGAGAGAGAGAGAGGAGAAAGATGGGAAAAAATATTGTAAATTGAAAATCATTTTTTTTACCAGTTGGTGTTTCTTAGTAATTGAATGAGTTATTCTTTAGAAGGGTATTTTTATTATTTTATATCTTGAAATGATGTTAGGAGGTGTAGTGAGAAAAATATGAAAGATTAGAGTAGGGGTGTTTTGTGAGACATCTCACTCTATGAAAAATTGACAACTGTTTACACAAGTCCAACTAGATATCCGAAAAATAGAAAATTTATATATTTTTCATTTTTGCCATATGTCTACCTAGACAAATACATTGTGCTAGGTCCGACGTCTCAAAAGAAAATAGTCCTAAAAATGTTCAAAATACGTAAGAATGCTAAAAAGACATGCAAACAACCCTTAAAATTTCAAGCAGTATTTTTAAGCTTCGAAACTATCGAGTGGTATTTGTATTTTTCTACGGAGCTATTTGTATAAATTTTTAGGGTTATTTATAATTTTTAAAACTTTTAGGGGTTGTATGAAAATTTATAGGGGCTAATTTTAATTTTAGAAAGACTAGAGGGCTATTTACAAAATTATCAGGAGGCTTTTTGTAAAAGTTTTATGGGGATATTTGTAAATTACAAAGCTTTCTGGGGATGCATCTAAATTATTCAAGAGACTGGTTGTGTAAATTTATAGGAGGTTATTCGTAACATTTAAAGTTTTTAGGGTTATGCAGTGTCTCCAAGGTTATTGTAGTGTTTGAAACTTTTAAGGGGCTGTTGGTAAAACTTTGATTGGGCTGCTTGTAAAATTTTAGGGGACTATTTATAATTTTTAAACTTTTTGACGTATGTTTATACTTTTTCAAAAGGCTATTTGTAAAAATTTATAGGCTTATTAGTAAATTTCAATTTCAAAGGGGTGTAGGTAAATTTTCCAAGAGTTATTTGCAATTAATAAACTCTCAGAGGCCATTTGTAAAATTATTACGAGGTTGTTTGTAAACATTCCAGAGGGCTGTTCATCATTTTCAAATTTGTCAAGGGGTGTTAAGTAAACTTTTAGGGGGGTGTTTGTAAAACTTTAGGGGTTATTTGTGGTTTTTATACTTTTGGGGGTTGTATGTAAATTTTTTATGGGATTATTTATAATTTTTGAAACTTTTAGAGAGTTATTTGTAAAATATTTGGGACTATTTTTGAAATTTTAGGAGTTATTTGTAATTTTTAAAAAAAGGGATTTTTAAAAAAAGTTTTCAACAGGCTCTCTATAAAATTTTGGGAGTTGTTTATAATTTTCAAAACGTTTGGGGTTGTCTGTAAAATGTTAGGGGTTCGTTTCTAAATTTAAAATATTTTCAATACTGTTTGTAATGTTCTATGCTTCATGGGCCTATTTGTAATGTTTAAAACTTTTAAGGGTCCAGTCACCACAGAAAAAGGAAAATGGCAAAAAAAATCTTAACATAACTGTAACTAACAAAAAAATTTCGAGAAGAACTTCGGTTGATGACCTAGTTAACGATATGAACTTTCTTTGTGGGCCCCAAATGACATTTGGTTAAATCATTACAGAATTTTTTCAATCAAATCGAGAATCGAACCCAGAACCCAGAATCGAACCCAGAACCATGGAAGCCATAGTGGAACCCCCAATCAGAAGTGTGGGAGTCGTGTTGAAACTCCCAAATTAGAGATTTAAACTGATGTTTTGCCCATATTTAATATTTGGGGAGCTTTATTTCTGTTCTAGGGGAAGTGGAACTGTGGAAGCAGCCCCCCCACTTCAACAAAATGACAAAATGAATCGAACCTAGATTATCACTGTAAGCAAAGGTACAAATTTGATCAATTCATGCAACATTTTAGATGCTCTATTGTAAACGAGATAATGGATCTGTGATCGATTCATGCATTATTTTAGATATGAATCTGCGATCAAGCCACGAAACACTTAATAAAACTAAGCAACACATGACAAGGAACGAAAGCTTACGTCTACTTTTTTTTGATTCCTAATAAAAACTAATATATGCATATTGAATTTTAAGAAAAACGATTCTACGTCAACAAAAAAAAAAGAGTCCATGAATTGATCCACCCACAACAGTTTTTAGCTTTTGATACAAGTCAAGTCAGAATCTTCATATTATGTCAAAGACTCAGTAAATATCACAAAATTACCTTACATGCCATAAAGATCCAAAAAATAATGGATCAACAGTATAAAGTATAAATAATGGTAATTATTGGAGAACAAACTTCTACAGATACTTTTACAGTAGCATCCTTCATCCAATAGATTAACAAAGGACTGATAAATAAACACACAATATGCCACATAATATTACACTTCTAAGAAACAGGAGTGGCTGTTTTTGCACGATAAAGATGTCAGTGCCCAAATGGTTGAGGGACAACCAATCTTCAAAGCTCCAGAGCAGTGGGATCTGCAATGAAAGTCATTAAATAGTTATTTGTTACCATGGCTATATATCCTTTTGTACCCAAATTTAAGCATAATATGACAAAAAATGTAGCAGGACCGAGAAAACAAGAGACAAGTAACACATAAATGATGAAAACTTTCTGCAACGAAATTCGATTGTGAGGTACATGGGGGATTCGGATCCTGTCCACTACCAAAAAAATAGTTGAGAGACGACTGTAATATCATAACCATTGATTTATTTAGTGGGTGGTTGTGTGAATTAGGAAAATAGTGCAATTCAATGGGGATATGATGAGTGTTAGATATGATATGAATCATAACCACCCACTACGACATCTGCGGCTATGGTTAATGTAGTGGTCTCCCTACTACTTTTTTGGTAGGAGAGAGAGGATCCAAATCCAGTATGTGGGTGGGTACATGTGCATGTTCATATGTAAAGAAAAACTCGCTGCTAGCTAAAAATAATTTAGTGAAATTGTAAGATAAACATGTAAAATATGGTCTGCTGATATATGGACTCAATCATAGGGATATATATCGATACGAACCAATGTCAGCAGCCGACAAAGTTGTAGAGCCAGTACAATTAACCGCAAAATAAAGAGGAAGATAATGTTAATGCGGGAAAGAAGAAGATGAGCATGGTTGTCCACCAACAAATTTAAAAGTTTTGTACATGATATTAGCTACATTCAGCTTCGATCTATTTGTATACCTCTAAAATTTGACGTAGCAGTAGTAGACTGCACTGAATACCTTCATGACCTCTATCATTTCTAGATCCTATCATATTCCCCTTTCCCAAGCTACTCAAAATATGCTTTAATGTTTGTGCTAAAGTTCACTAAGACAAACTCAGTTAGGATCCATGACTTCAATAAGGATGGGAACTTGTTCCTCACACCTTAGCACACCATCAGTAATGTCAAGATCTAGTCATGAAGCGAAAACAGAGAAGGACGACTGCAATTAAATATGAAGCGCGTCAAACTGCCTCCTGCAATAGGCCAATAGACCATTATTCTCTCTTTTTATTTTCTCTACTTTACTTGGAATTTGTCCTTGATCCTCCATATTGAGAACCTTGAACATCGTCTGCTATCAGGTAATGACCTCATCGCAGATGCATAATAGAGGGCGAAATATACGTTAGTACTTAAACCTCGATGCCTGTTCAGAACACCTCGCAATCATGATCATGAGGGCACCAATAATCTAGATGAACAAAAGAGGGACAAAATGTCTCCAAAAAGGTTGCTCTTACAATTGATGAGGTCTCTGTGATTCTGTGAAACAATGACGGTGCTGGAAAAAGTTGAGTATATACTTGACTTCTCTTATTATTTTCTCCTCTTAATATATTCCTTAGAGGGTGTTATTGATTTGGGATTGTTAGCTAAGACTAGGATGTTTATTCAAATTACAATTTGAGGTGCTATTGGTTTAAATATGGTTTGGATCTCAAATTATGGTGTTATTGGCTAAACATATTAACTAGAAATTAAATTTAAAGTATAAATTGTATTTAGGCTAGGATTAGAAAATCCTAGATTCAATCCTATTGTAATATTCAATTCTGTGTGGAGGTTACAAGCAAGTCCTAAAAATATCGAGGATTTTTTTCTTCTTACCCTAGGATTCTGAAGATGACTTTAAACCACCCAACATACAAAACAAGGATCTCGATTGCTGTGGTCAGGACAACGGTTGTTGCGATCAGGATTCCAACCGCCGCTCTGGCTAGCCCAGGGTCATTGACTTTGATGCAGTTGCCATACACCACCACCGTTGTCAATGACGACAACTGTTGGCACGAGAAGAATATCAACTGGCCAAGGCTTTTTATCTTTGGTTGTGCCTTGTTTGACGACAACTGTTGGCACGAGAAGAATATCAACTGGCCAAGGCTTTTTATCTTTGGTTGTGCCTTGTTGGGCAAAGAAAAAGTAATTTTTGGGATTGTATTTGTCCTGATGTTTAAAAGGTATTAATTGGTTCAGGTATAAATTGGCTTATATGGTGGCCAGTCTTATGTTCCCCCTGGGGAGGGATGCCCTAGTTAATTAAGATTTGTCTACCAATAACAAAGCCTTTCATCCCAAATTAAGACTTACTTCTTCATTGAATTGCTCAAGGATTGGTAATATACAGTAAGTACTTTGTGGAATAACACGACTTTCCTTTTGCAATCTATGAACTCATGCCTTTTCTTTTCTATGCAGTAGGAATGTTGAACCATTGTTGTTAGCTAACAAGTACTCTGAGATACAAAAAATATTGGATGTGACAAACAAATTACCTTGTTTGCTAACAAAAATAGAGCACATATTTTTATTCTGATGTATAGATTTGACCTATATGTTTTAGAGTAGATTTTCTTGCTAAAGAAAAATATATAACTTTAATTTTCTTAGCATTTATTTATTTGGAAGTGTGATCCAGGTTATATTTTTGATGTTAAATCAAAGCACATAGATGCTAACTATTTACAGAAAATTAAACATGTAAATAGAAGTAAAGTCATAGCATAAATTGCACATGATATAAATATAAAATTCCAAATTCCATCTCTTTTATTATAGGATGGAAGTTGTGCAAGGATCTGAATGTGAGTCGAAAGTAGGTAGTGGTGGATTATTAGAAGTAGACATCCAAGACGGACAAATAGTTCTTTATCATTAGTGAATATGTATTGTTTTATGGCTATATAGCACTTATGTGCCCTATTGTTTCATTTACTTTTCATTTATATTTGTATTTGGTAGCAATAAAATACCCTAAAGTTTTTTAAACCTGCACTTATATATTCTCACTTCTTTTTTATAGCACTTATATACCTAGTTTTTAAAATTTAAACTTAAAACCATAAAGTTTTTAAATATAGCACTTAAATACCTAAAATTTTTAAAACTTGCACTAAATTCCCTCAAAGTTTGCATTAATTGAGGGTATTTATGTGCAAGTTTTAAAACTTAGGGGTATTTAAGTGCTGGCTGTTTACAACTTTAGGGTATTTATGTGCTGCCAAGAAAAGTGAGGGTATATAAGTGCGTTTTTTTTGTTACCAACTACAGGTTGGGGATATATAAGTGAAAAGTAGGTGAAACAATAGTGTGTATAAGTGCTATTTAGACTTATTTTATATATGGTTGAACATTAGCTATTCTTAGTTATGTACTATAGTAATTTAATTTATGTGGCATTTTTTGGTTTTATTAATATTTACACGATTAACAATAAAAAAAAGTAAAGATAAATAGTTTGATGGTACATTAAAATTAATTTAAGGACAAAATTGTTTCATGTTACCATATGCTTACATCAAGGGTCAGCCTTAAGCCCCAACTCACTAGACATATTTAGGACAAAGTCTCATGGTGTACGATATTCGCTAAATGCTAATGATAAGGGATTAGTTAAGGAGGCTAGAAATGAATAATTTCTAAAGTATAAAGGTGAAGTCAAGTTTTCAAAAATATAGGATTTAGATAAAAATTAGTACAATAAAGGCAGAATATATAGAATGCAATTTTAGTAAAATGAGAGAAAAGAATCGATAGAACGTATTGGTGATCATAAAATGTCTAAAAATAATCAATCTGGTTATTTAGGATCAATTATTTGTCATGATAGCAAGATTAAAGATGATGTTGTCCATCAAATCAAACCGGAATGGTTAAAATGGATGAATGTTTCTAAAGTCTTATGTGATTGTAGAATACCTATGAGATTGAAGGGATAATTCTACGTGACAGTTACAAGACCGACACCACTCTTGGGAATAAACTAGAATATAGGGCAATTAAAAAATAATATGTGCAAAAAATGAGTTTAACAGAAATGAGATTGTTATGACGGTCTTGCGGGTATACATTAAAGGATAAGGATAAAGATAAGATAACAGTACATCCATAGGAAACTAAGGGATGCTCATATTGAGGATAAAATGAGGGAGAATTAGTGGAAAAAGGAGGCTCTCAATGCATCGGATAGAGAAAAAAGACATGTTATAGTTAATTAGACAGAAAGATCAGAAGGTGGACCTAAAAGAGCATAGTTAGACACAAGTAAGAAGGATATGATAATAGTTAACTTAATAGAGGAAATGACCTAAAATAGAATTGAATGGAAGAATAGGACTCATGTAGCTGCCAAAAAAAATTTAGGATAAAGTCTTTGTTGACGCTAATTTAGAAATAATAACATATATGTTTGGCAATATTTATTATCTAACATAAAATTTAATGATAAAACAAAATTTCCCAAATTTATATCTAGTCTAAAGATATACAAAACTATCCAAAAATCCAAATTTTAGTCTAAATATCTAACCTATAGTCCAAGAATGCAATCCAAACATTCTAGCCCTAGCTCTTGTTCTAAAAAAAAGGATGCTTGGACAATTTTTGTAGTGCTAACTAACAATTTGGAACCAATCACACCTCCTTAGAGTTTTATGAAGACATTCGCCATAAATTCTGTTACTCTGTCATCCTTATCATAAGATTTTCAAGATATAATATGAGGGAGCTCTTCTTGTTGTGTTTTTAACAATGGCAGATCACCTTCATGCGCATGCCATCTCATCCAACATAAACTTATCTTTATTAAATCCGCTCTGATTATTTCTCATCAGCAATAAACTCATACAGATAAATAATTGAGTATATGCTTATATGACAGAATTAGCAAGTTCAAAAATTCTTGTGGCAAAATAGACTAATGATTCATAAATAAAGTATAGAAGGATTTTGTAAAATGGACTAATGATTCATCAAGCAAAATAGACTAATGATTCATAAATAAAGTATAGAAGGATTTTGTAAAATGGACTAATGATTCATCAATTAATAAAGGGTAAATTGCACTTAAATGTCCTAAAGTTTCACATTTTTTCACTTATATCACCTAACTTGTGAAACGTATCGCTTAAATGACCAATTGTATTTTCCATAAAAAGAAATTGACACCATTAATAATTTAGGCGTTAAGACCGAAATACCCTTTTACTTTTCTTCTTCTTCTTCCTCAATACCCTTTTTACTTTTCTTCGTTTTCCTCAACAGCCAAAACAAAACCTCCCTCTAAATTCTGTCACCAAAAACTACGCCCACAAATCCACCCACTAAACACTCCTCCTCACCAAGCTCACTTCTCTCTCACCATCTCCTTCCTCTCTGGCCCCACCTGTACCTCCCCTCACCTCCCCCTCCCCCATCCTCCTCACCTGCTCCTGAAATTGAAGCGTTTGCCCTTCGCCTCCTCTCCTCCCAAAGCCCCTCCCCTACCCCTCTTCTCCTCTCTCTCTCTCCTCAATTCCCCTCCCTCTTCTCCCCCTTTCAACCTCTTAATCAAACACTACACTTCGCTCAACAACATACCTTTGCATTGTCAATTATGGAGCTCACCAAATCTTCAGGCGTAGCCCCAGCAATGCTCTATTACAATTCAATTCTTGATTCTATGTTGTGCACCAAGTGTTTGATAAATGTGTATGATGGGTATCTACATGTTTCTTGCGATACCAAATTTTTAGTCAGAGGAATGCTATGATTACAACTTACCCCCTTGGCTTCATGAATCGCAGCATTGATCTGAGGAGAGGCAATATAAATTCGTCAGTTTTAGGTCTAATTTGGGGAGAGAAAATGGAATATATCATACGGGGTATTTGGCTGTACTTAAATGACATATAAGCGGTAATAAATGAACTCATTTGTCACAAGGGGATATTCCCAGCATATTCTAACAGAAAATTAGCGTTCTATACTTTATGTCGTTCAAGTGAAAATTTTTAAAATTTTGGGTCAGCAAGTGATACGTTTTACAAGTTAGGCAATATAAGTGAAAACCTGTGAAGTTGTAGGCCATTCAAGTGCAATTTACCCATAGATAAAATATAGAAGAGTAGATCCTACTCACTGTGCTTTATAATTCAGATTTGAGGAGATGTGATCCAGGCAGGCGGAGGCCATGTCAATCTCATGTCCGGAGGATAGCAAGTCCCGAAACTGCCATCGCTCAAGTTGAACACTCCGATATCACGAACCCTTTCCTGCCTCACTGGGATCTTGTCCCAATTGTCATCGGTAAAATAGACACGGTTCTCTTGTAGCCAGGAAATCTCCTTTGCCGAAAGGGACGCAGAGTACCAACAACCTACGAAGAGAGAGTGATCGCCCAAGCTCGTTACTAGACTCCATGTCCCTGTTTCAGGGTCCAAACTACAAATCTCAATTTTGCATGTTCGGTTTCTAGATTCCTCCTTGAGGAACTCTTCTTGCCTGACGACCTGCAAAAGAACCCCTGATGAGTCCACCAGGTAGCTGGTATCGCAAAAGATATAACCACGATATCTCTTGGCAAATAACGAAGCCTTCGGAGAAGACAACGGAGAGCAAATGTCCATAGCATAAACATCGCCAAAGTGGGTGAGTGCCAGGAATTTGCCATCACGGTATATGACATCGGCCACACCATGCCCGTTAGGAAATCTCCAAATATTCCACTCTCTGTGACCGGGCCGAGTATACATGAGGGTCCACAAAATCACCATCGGCAGGGTTCGAGGACAACACAAGCTTTCGAAATACAAGGGCCGATTGGGATTCTTCCAGTGTGTAGTATTCGCTGCCATCATAGCAGCTGTACCCCGCCAAAGATCCCTCAGAGTCATAAACAGGCTCCACCTCAGGATGAGCCGTTATCGGAGGGAGATCGATTTGAGATCTCGTGAAGGGATTGAGGAGGCTAGGGTTTGCCAACTCGTCTATGACGGCGAGCCATCCGAATTGACTTCCGACGATCCACTTGCCCCGAATCTCTGGTAAATGATGGATCTTTGTGAAAGAATTGTCCAGGTAATCAAACAGAGTGCAGAAATCGCTCTGCTGGCAGTTGCCGAAGCCGTCTCCGGAGAATATTAAATAAGGTTCGTTCTTTCTTAAGGAGAGAGGACGGGGCATGCCGTTCTCCGGCGACGCGATCGACGCCCACGAAGTGCAGACGGCGGAGAAACTGCAGTAGTCAACGGCGGAGAGGCGTTTGGCTATGAGGGTGAGTACCTCGCCCAACAGATTCGCCCAATCTGGATGCGAGGAGGGGACGGTCCCCGACGCCATGGCAGAGGTGGCTAGGGTTTCAATGGAAGAGGATGATGATGAGGCTCCCGAGCCCCTGTGGATCCGAGAATCCAACATTTAGTTATAAATAACCCCCCGTCAGCAAAAACTGGGCCCCACATCGAGGGGTACTTTGGTCTTTTAGAAAAAAGAGGTTTATACCCTCAACTGGGCCCACATCGAGGGTGACTTTGGTCTTTTAGGAAAAAAAGAGGTTTATACCCCCAAACACCAAGATCAAGTGCTTTATTCTGTTCTTTTCTTTTCAGAAAACGCCTCCCCCTAAATCCTACGCGAAGTGCGTACTCAAAAAAAATCATACGCATTCAACTTTTAGTGTCTTTAATATTTATTACATTTTTTCCCCTTCTCGTCAATCCTATTTTTAATTTTAATTCTAAGCTGGGTGTTTGGGGATGCACTGGACATACTTGACCATGTCATGAGAGTTCCCAAAAAAATCCTTTTGAATATAATATAAGATCTGCATATAATATTAATTGGTCATACGTATAAAAGTTATACTCACAGTATACATATAGATATATATGTATACTACTTGTATAACTTATACCTATATGACAACTTTTAAAACAAAAAGGTTATGAATACCGAAAGCAAAGAAGATATAAGTATTGACTTCAAAATTTTCATGCATGTAAGCTTCCTTAAACTACAAAAGTTGATAAAACAAAAAAAAAATGTTTGCATACCTGATGGTAAAAGAGTATCGAAGGGGGAGAGAGAATAGTAAAAAGCCAAAAAAAAAGTTATTTAATATCTGAGTTGAGGTATGTTCACTGATGAAGACATGCTTATATATAGACTTGAGGAAACTGAATACATAAGGATTCTAGAATAACTCCGACTCCTAAACCTAATGCAATTAAGACTCCATAGATAAATTATTTTACAGAAACTCTCAATTACATAAATTAGAAATAAAATTTGCACATAAAAAATATTAAGATACATATAAAGAGAACCCAAAAGTTTCATAATCTAATTTTCTTTTTAAAAAATTTAGTTATTATAATATTTTTCTCAATTATAAAGATTAAGACTAATTGGACTAACTTTATAAAATTTTAGTTAATAATTTTCTTCTTAAAATTTTCTTCTTAAAAAGTATTAAAATTTTAGTTAATAATTAAACTAGTAAGCCCACAGGCCCGCCAACTATAGTACGAACAAACTCTCTCTCCCTCTCTCTCTCTCTCTCTCTCTCTCTTCCCTCTCTTCCCTTTTTCTAGTTAAAGATAGTATTTTTATTTGGCTTGCTTTAATCAATCGGGTTAATTTCAAACCGTTATGAAGTGAACCAGCTTGATGATTTCCTCACAAGTCTCTGCAGGTTAACTAATTTTCTCAACTTTAATCATAAACCTGATCCTCACTTGCAAATTTTAATTGTTATGTTAATTTTTTTTACTTGTAGGAGCGTATAGAGTTAGCAAAAGCTTCGAAACGGGAGCAACTGCAAGATAAAATGTGATGAAGGTTGTGTAATTTTGTTATTTTCTCGATGACCCATTTGAGTTTTATGAACAATGGTGGGATTAAAGTTGATATTTTGGAGGAATTTGATCTTTGTAACAACAATTTGCTATTGGGGTTAACGATGTCACTTGGGTGCTCGAGAGAATGTCTGAAAGAGAAAATCTTGATTGAAACTCATAACATTAAGACACCTCCCAGAAGAGCTTCATTGGCTCCACTCCAGGTATAAATCCTGGTCTATTCCAAATTTCTTTATTGATTAATAATTTATACTACACACGAAAATTTGTTATGCAATGTTATGCTTCGCAATTTCTATTTGTTTATGCATGATGTTCATCAATCAATGTAAGTTGCGTTGAAATGGAAATCGCTACTTTTTGTTGTTTCCTTCCAAACATGAATGGTGCTGACTGAATTATTAAATTTTCGGTACACAGGATTAGATTTTCCAAATATAAATACACATAATGCTTACATTTCTCGTCGCCAGGGATCCCTTCAGTGAATCATACGACTTCTGTGTCTTGCTCAGGGGGTAGGAGGAGGAGGTGGTGGTGCCCTTGCGGACTGATCCCGAGCTTTCGCCGTTGTTTAATAAGCGTGATGCCATTCTTTGTGATCCACGCTTCAGGGAATACGGGTAGCCCTATTGCTTCCTGAGGAATGGGCTCGAAAGGATAACGGGCGATTTCATCATCTTCACGATGTCAAATGCGGTCTTTGGAGGCGCGTCAATATGTTCGCTGATGAAGTGGATCGTGAGATCCACCAGTGGCAGTTCGATCACCACCGTAAGTTTCTCCAATCCCGTGGACTATGTATGATTTAGATATTTCCTAGGGTTTAGATCTATAACCTAATTGTTTCTGTATGTATTCTCTGTGAATTAAACCGAGTGAGTCAATTTAGCTTTAATTTCATGATATTAGCATGAATTTGGCATTATCTAGGGTTTAGAACTATAATCTTCAATGTAATTGATTCTGGATATTTTTTTAGTGAAATTTCACCAAGTGAGTCACTTTTAATCCCATCAAGAACACATTACTTTAATTTGTTGAATTTTTATAATGATTATCCTGTGAGCAAGTTACTGTAATTTTTTTTTTTGATTTGTGGATTCCATTCTTGATGTATGCCCTGGCCATGATTTATTGATGAATTCTGGGAGTACATTACTTTATTTTCTAGTAACTTTTATTAAGCTTTTAGGCATTATCTAGGGTTATACTTCCAACAGAATTCGTTCTTCTTATGTTCTCTGAGCATGACGTTTTGGGTTAAAGGCAAAGAGAGAGGACGAGAAATACAAGGACATTTAGGGGTTTTTAATTTCTTTTTTGCAAATATTGTCCCCAAAATAGTATCTATCTGATGCTTGGGGCTTAAAGATAAACACTGAATTTTTTTTTGGGTATATATCGTAGAGATGGAGTATAAATATTGTATACAAAGTGTAGCTCGACAAGAGTCTCGTAGCATCTTAAGCAAAGGTACAGTTGCCAAATCCTCAACAATATACCTTCCTGCTTCTTTTGTAACCGTTTTCGTTGATGTTCCATCACGATGAGACAGTCACACAAATGAACTGCAGCTCTTACATCTCTACACATCCGGTTATAATAATCTTTCACAGAAGAAAATTTCCCGTGATGATTATATCTGAAACCCACGTTCTTTAGAAATGTGTCAAAAATTGGATTAGCTTATCAATCTCAAATGCTTTAATCCCTTGAATACAAAGTCAAGGTACAATTTTGCTGAAAAACATAGGTATCTTTGCCCTTTTCTAGGATTCTTGATTCTAAGGTAAGTAATCAGCTTAGGCAATAATAGGGAAGGAGAAACCCAAATTGTCATCGTGATCATAACAGCTTGACATACAAATTACTTGTCTTCTGAAATTGTGGCCAGCATCTGTACAAGTATCAGACCAAATGAAACAAGGTTTGAAATTGACTCTCCGCAAAACTTGAATACCTACACGGATGTCATACTTGTAGTTTTGCAGACAATACTTCTTGGACTCTTCAGGGATTTCAAAATCAGTTAATCATTTATCTTAATACCTCGAGCAGTCTTTCCTTGTGACATTGATATCTGTTAAAATTAGCACTCTGACACGTCATAGAATCAGAATAATCAAAGAAGGAATGATAAAACAAAGAAGGCAACTCGTGCAGGAGAATCTGGCCAGCTAAGGATTCTGTCATGACTCATGGAGGAGGCGATGCTTCTTGATTTCTTTACTTAGATGGCTGAAGTTATTACTTATTTTGTATATGTTAAATATAGAAAAGAAAACAAAAAAAGGAAGGAGATCTATTTGTAATTCTATAAGAGAGGCTGTATTGTAACAGCAGAGGGACAAGATAGAAAAAAAAAACGATTGTAATGCTCAATTCAATTGATAAATAAATTAGGGTGGGAAGGGAGTTCTTGGGAGTGTGTTGTTCTCTGTGTGCATGATTTTTTGTCATGGTATCAGAGCAAAGTTCCGATCTTGGTTTCTAACTGCTCTATATTTTGGTGGTATTGTTTTTGAAAAATGTCAGGTTCTGAGAAGGGATCCAAACCAGAAGAACAAACCAACACCGCAACCTTAATTGAGCAAATGGCGAAGATGATGACTCAAATGGCAGCTATGCAAGCTGCTGCCATGAGTAACCCTCAACCGGTGACACACAGCGTTGCCATAACAGAGGTAGGTAGGCATTGAAAGCCGATTGATGTGAAGATGGATGGCACAAACTACACCTACTGGTGTCAGGCCATAGAGATGTATGTCAAAGGTCGTGAGAGGATGAGACACCTGACGGGTACCCCGGCACCGCCTGGTATGAATGATCCGGAGTTTAGCAAATGGGAGGTCGATGATGTGATTGTCAAGGGATGGCTCATAAACTCTCTAGAACCAAGGTTACAAAGCAAGTACATCCGTCATCCTACAGCAAGAGACGTTTGGAAAGCGTTAGAAACCACCTACTATGACGGAAGTGATGAGGTACAGGTTTTTTCACTCAACAGAAGGGTCACACGCCTCAAGCAAGAAGGGAAGAATATTGAAGAATTTTACGATGAGCTTCAAGCATTATGGCAAGAGATTGATTTTAGATGCCCAAACCCCATGGATACCCCAAATGATATTGAGAAGTTTAATCTCTTTATTCAAAAAGCGCGAGTATATACTTTCCTCGATGGTCTTGAGGATCGTTTCGATGCAATTCGGGCTCAAGTTCTTCAACTAAAACCATTCCCAACAATAGAACAAGCCTTCGGTCATGTGAGACATGAAGCAACTCGACAAAGTGTGATGATGAAAGAATACAACGATGCCACAACAAACTCACTCGCCATGGCAACAAAGGGGTACAGATCATATGAGGTAAATCCAAACTCAACTAAAAAATTTGGGTTTACTGACAAGTCTAAGTTGAAATGCTCAAACTGTGGTGGCACGAGACATACGAGAGAAGGTTGTTTTGAGTTGATCGGTTATCCAGACTGGTGGAAAGATCCAAGAAAAAAGAAACAAGGAGATAACAGCCGAGGCCGAGCAAGCTTAGTAGTTTCCAGGGAACCTCAGCAAACAGGCGTCAAAGAGACAGACAACCTCTCTCATGTTGACCGCAGGTGTGTAGCAGCCACTACTCAAGTCCGAAGGGAACAAACTGACCATACTCAAGCTCCTGACACGGCGCAAACATACTGTGCAACAGGTACTGATCAAGGGGAGCAAGGCAAAGGTAAATCTGGTACAAAGTGTATGATTAATAACAGTAGTAAAAATATGAATTGGGTAATTGACTCTGGGGCAACAGACCATATGACATATGAGGATGGTGAATTTAGAGAAATAAGGAAACCTCATAAAACCGGTATTATTAATGCTAATGGAGAGATGTATCCAGCAACAGGGTCAGGTGATATTTATATCTCCCCAAGGTTCACTCTTAATAATGTTCTCTTAGTCCCATCTCTGTCTACAAAGTTGATGTCAATTAGTCAATTAACAGAGGACTTAAATTGTGTTGCCATTATGTATCCTAATCATTGCGAGTTTCAGGATATACTCTCGGGAGAGACGATTGGCCGCGTGGTACTAAACGGAATGGACTGTATTATTTGGAAGAGTTGAAGATAGGGAGAGCTTGTCTTACCTCAGAAATTGGAAATGTTCAAAGAAATAAAGTGCTTTTGTGGCATAAAAGGCTAGGTCACCCGTCTTTTGGGTATATGAAAAAGATCTCGCCACATCTTTTTCCAGGTTTGAATAATGAAGATTTTATTTGCGAAACTTGTATTAAGGCCAAGAGCCATAGAACCAGTTTTGGTAATAGTTTGAATAAATGTGTTGAACCTTTTGAGCTTATTCATACTGATGTTTGGGGACCCTCCCCGGTTATTTCTAAATCTGGTGGAAAATGGTACGTTATTTTTGTTGATGATTGCACACGAATGACCTGGCTATACATACTGAAAACAAAGGATGAGGTTCCTAAAATCTTTCAAAATTTTCATAAAATGATCACAATACAGTTTGGAAAAAAGATTAAAATGGTAAGAAGTGATAATGGCACGGAATATATAAACAGAGATCTACAAAGTTTTTTTTTTTCAGAAAATGGAATCCTCCATGAGACCTCATGTGTAGGAACTCCGCAACAGAATGGTGTAGCAGAAAGGAAGAACAGACATCTACTGGAAATAACTAGATCGCTATTATTTGAAAATAAGGTACCTGCTAGTTTTTGGGATAATGCTGTTTCTTTTGCTGTTTATCTCATGAATAGAATGCCTACTACAGCAAACAATTTTCAAACTCCCTTACAAAGTCTGTCATCACACGTTCATATACCCTCTATCCTGAATTTACCTCCTAGAGTATTTGGTTGTAGTGTGTATGTACACATCCAGAAACATAGCCGCAACAAACTTGAATCACGTGCAGAGAAATGTGTATTTCTAGGGTGTGGACAATTTCAGAAAGGGTATAAATGTTATAATACTTCTACTAGAAAGTTTTATGTGACTATGGATGTGACTTTTTTAGAAAATGAAGCATATTTTAGACAAAACCATGATCTTGCTCAGGGGGAGAGTGAGAATGACCAAGATCTCGATTTTCTGCAACTCAGCCAGCCTATTCAAGCAACAAATTCAGACTTATGTTGTGACATTGCTCAGCCCAAAATTACAGAGCCAAATCAGGACCAGACTCGGCCTGCATCAGGTCCACAAGAACTCGATTCAGATGAGGGAGCTGAACTTGATTCGGTCCAGAATGCCCCTGCCCAACTTCAAGTTTATACTCGGCGCAATAAACAAACTAACCTGGAGAGAGACGAGAATGAAGCAAACCAATGGGAAGAACGGGAGGAAAATGAAGAAGAAATAATACAGTCTATTCCTACACCGCCAGTCTCTCCCCAGAATGAACCTCAGGTACGTATCTCTGAACAAAGGTACACTCTTCCAGACCGAAAAAATCGTGGAATACCTCCAGCTCGATATGTGCCAGAAGATGGTGCTAATAGCAGTGTGAATTACCCAATTTCGAATTACACTTGCACTAAATTGCTACCAGATCCTTTAAAGGCCTTTGTAAACCAACTCTCTTCCATTACTATACCTGAAAAAGTTGAAGATGCTATGAAAGGAAAAAAATGGATCCAGTCAATGAAAACTGAGATGAATGCACTTGAAAAAAATTCAACTTGGGAATTAGTTGAGTTACCTGAAGACAAGCATGTTATAGGGTGTAAATGGGTTTATTCAATTAAGTACAATGAAAAAGGGGAAGTAGAAAGATACAAAGCACGTCTTGTGGCTAAGGGTTATACTCAAACATATGGGATTGATTTCCAAGAAACGTTTTCACCTGTGGCCAAACTAAACACGATTCGAGTTATTTTGTCTCTTGCAGCTAACTTTGATTGGCCTTTGCATCAATTTGACGTAAAAAATGCTTTTCTGCATGGCGACTTGGAGGAAGAAATTTACATGGAGATTCCACCAGGGTACCTTGTGCCTGAAACAAGAAACAAAGTGTGCAAACTAAAGAAGGCTCTATATGGACTCAAACAGTCACCCAGAGCATGGTTTGGGAGATTTTGTAATGCTATGAGAAGCTACGGATATATACAAGGAGACTCAGATCATACCCTCTTCTTTAAAAGAGCTGAAGGTAAAATAACTATTCTTATTATTTATGTGGACGACATGATCATCACGGGAGATAATTTAGAGGAAATCAAGAGACTTGAACAAAAGTTGTCTGGAGACTTTGAAATGAAAAATTTGGGGGGCTTAAAATATTTCCTTGGGATAGAAGTATCCCGGAACAAAAATGGTATATTCTTGTCCCAAAGAAAATACGTATTGGACCTCTTGACTGAAGTTGGTATGCTTGAATGTAAACCTGCTGATACACCAAGCGTGAAAAATATCAAACTTGATGTAAACAGATCAAATAAGTCTGTTAACAAAGAAAGGTACCGACGACTGGTAGGAAAGTTAATATATTTGTCACACACTCGTCCTGATATAGCTTATGCAGTTAGCATAGTTAGCCAATTCATGCATAACCCAGCAGAAGAACACATGGAGGCAGTTATGAGAATTATTAGATACCTCAAAGGGACTCCTGGACGAGGTATCAAATTCGTAAAACATGGACACACTGAAATTATAGGGTACACTGATGCAGATTGGGCAGGTAACATCATAGATCGAAAATCAACCGCTGGGTATTTCACATTTGTTGGGGGAAATCTCGTAACCTGGAGGAGTAAAAAACAAAATGTTGTGGCTCTTTCAAGTGCAGAAGCCGAATTCAGAGGAATGGTCAAAGGTGTGTGCGAGCTACTCTGGTTAAAGAAATTAGTTTTCGAGCTGGGGTTTAAACCAGAAAAGGAGATGCAATTATTTTGTGATAATAAAGCGGCGATTGATATCTCACACAACCCGGTGCAACACGATAGAACTAAACACATTGAGGTAGATCGACATTTTATTAAAGAAAAATTAGATTCAGGAATTATTTCCCTGCCGTTTGTAAGATCCCAGGAACAAGTGGCAGACATTCTCACCAAGGCCGTAGGAAGCAAGGAATTTGATGATGCTCTAATAAAGATCGGGATGGAAGATATCTACGTGTCCAAGCGAGGGGGAGTGTTAAAATTAGCACTCTGACACGTCATAGAATCAGAATAATCAAAGAAGGAATGATAAAACAAAGAAGGCAACTCGTGCAGGAGAATCTGGCCAGCTAAGGATTCTGTCATGACTCATGGAGGAGGCGATGCTTCTTGATTTCTTTACTTAGATGGCTGAAGTTATTACTTATTTTGTATATGTTAAATATAGAAAAGAAAACAAAAAAAGGAAGGAGATCTATTTGTAATTCTATAAGAGAGGCTGTATTGTAACAGCAGAGGGACAAGATAGGAAAAAAAAATGATTGTAATGCTCAATTCAATTGATAAATAAATTAGGGTGGGAAGGGAGTTCTTGGGAGTGTGTTGTTCTCTGTGTGCATGATTTTTTGTCATATATCTAGACTTGTTTGTAAAAAGTCAGGTGGAGCCATGCTGAAACACGTTCTACCATAATAAAAACTAAAATATTTAGCCCTAAGAGATGTAGTGTCTGAGAAGAACTCGGATCCTGTCTACTATCAAAAAAATATTAGAGCGATCACTACATAATCACAACTATTAATTATCTAATCAGTGACTGTGATTTTCCTAAGTATAAATTAGGAATGAGTGCAATACACGAATGTATGATGAGCGTTAGATTTAGATTGCATCATAACCGCCTATTAAATAATCAAATGTTAAGATTAAAAGTAGTTATCCCTCCACTACTTTTTATAGTGGAGAGGATCCAAATGGGAAAATTTACAAAATAGACCATTTTTATGAAATATATAGCGAAATAGACCACTTTGAAAAATAATTAGCAAACAATACTCCTAGGTGTAGGATTTTACATTTGATCTCTGTTAGTTCTTTTTTTCTCCCTTCAGGTTACAGAACATCTATGGATGTATGCATTAGAGTCAAACATGTCACTCTCTCACAAGTCATCATTTGATGCTTAACTTCATAATACAAATTGATGAGACTGGACTTTAGTGGAAATTGGGGGAGTTTGGGACTGTTGTTTATATGGTTTTTTTTACTTTCTTTCTTTTTTTTAAAGGTTTTTTACTTTCTTTTCTACTCGCACATTACCATGTGCAATGCACGTGAACAAAATATTCAATTATATAATTAGTCTTGCCTTTTCATTGAATAGTTCGATGATGATTTAAATTATGCAATTTTATTATGAAACTCTACATAGTATTATTTAGCAATTAAATCTATCATTAACACAATTTTGTTGAGCAGTTTTGTAGTTCAGGTTAAAGACTTCCACTATAAACTTGTTCTGTACATTCCTCGAATGACACTAAATTCTGTACGCACCTCGAATGCCAAAACTTGACGGAATGCTACAGAATAAACATGCTATATACTGTTTCCCATCATATTGTGTCATATTTATACACAGTTAGCAGAACTTGTATCTAAGTATCAACTAAACCCACAAATAAAAAGCCTTATAGGCCGAGTCAAAGCCCAAGATAATCCATCAAAAACAACAATGATACATCTCACTTAAACAAACACCATCAACGCTCAATCTCTCTACTATCTTCACGGTCTACTTCCATTTGCCATTATTCACTAATAACCATGACTTTATTTAATGATATTTCCTAGAGAAAATATTTAGTGCTCTGAAACCATAGAGAAAAAGGGCAACAGACTCCTACTTTGTAGCTGCGATTCGATGCAAATTAAGTTGTTTGTCTTACAAATCTATTTAATCAAGAAACACCAAATACTCTCTTTTATTTGTCAATTACAAGTTTTTGCAGTCTATTTCCTTTGGCAACTGACATATGCCATTTCTTTGTTAAGTATTCTATCATATATTAAAACATAAGAGGGAAACATACACACCCTCTTCTTAGAAAGAAAGTTAACCTAAATATAGGACAATTGGAAGATGATCAGATACCAATTTGGGTGCTCAAGGGACAAATTCTATACCTCTATAAATTTTATTTGGTTTGTTTTAATCAAACATGTCAATTTCAAGCTGTTATGAAGGAGACAAGCTTGATGATCTCTTTAAAACAGGTTAGCTAAATTTCTCAACTTTAATCACTAACTTAATCCCTGTTTGCAAATTTTAATTTTGTTACTTTTTAAAATGTAGGAGCATAGAGTTAGCAAAAGCTTCGAAAGGGGAGCAATTGCCAGATAAAATTTGGATGAAGGTATGCAAATTTGTTGTTTTCTTAAAGACCCATTTGAATTGTATGGACAATGGTGGGATTAAAGTTGAGATTTTGGAGGAATTATTGTGTGCAGCAACAACTAACGCAACAATTAGCGATCGGAGATAATGATGTCACCAAGGTGCTCGAGAGAATGTCTGAAAGAGAAAATTTTGCAGATAATGATAGCATTAAAAGACCACTTAGAAAAGCTCCCTTGGTTCCTCCTCAGGTATGAGTCCTGTTCTATTCTAAAATAACTTCATTGACTAATAACTTACTACTTCACACAACTATTTGCTGTGTACAGTGTTATTTTGCAATTTCTACTAGTCTTATGCATGATATTCATCGTGTAATGTCAGTGAAATCCTTATTTGCATTCAAATAGAAATTGATGGAAATTGGTACTTTTTTGCTGTCTCCTAAACATGAATAACACTAATTGAATTATTAATTTTTTTGATACACGGGATCAGAAAATTTTCCAAGAATAAGTACACATGATGATTATATATCTTAGTACAAAAGTAATGTATTGTATACCCTTAAATGGTAGAAGTAATAGGAAATCTATGTATTTATGTCCTAAAAAAAGTTAAATGATGCATTTTGCATTCTCTGCATTAATAAAATTCCATACATTTATATGAGAATATTACATGCACTAGGACCTTATCTTTCTTGTCAGTAATTTCATGTCATGGGAAAAAGTTTCATGGTCTTAATTATACTGGCCTAAATGTAGTTTATACCAGGCTATTACCAGCTAAACAATTCTTCAAGCTGAGAATTTCCAGAAAGAAAATTTCTCAACTTGTAGAGATTGTATGCTCTGATTTTTATAGTTATGCATCTGTAGGTTGTCTAAAAATTACTGCAGATAGTTGATCCTCGCAAAACACTGATGATAAAAATTACAATCTGATGACTTCCATGACAACAGACGAGAATTACAATTTGACGATTCTCACATCTTCAGAAGTCAGAGTATAATGGCTACAAGATGACGACCTTTGTATTCTGAGAAGACTTGATGCAGAGGTGACATAGAGATTACAAATTGACGATCTTTGCGTCTCCGAAGTCAAAACGCAACCCTCGCGTTTCAACCGCTAAACGCGGAGGTCAACCCTCGCGTTTCAACAGCGCCAAACGCGGAGGTCGATCCCCGCGTATTGACGTTAGAACGCGGACTTCGCATTTGATCGTTTCAAATCACTTGAACGGTTCTAAAACTGTCCTCCACTTAATGAGACAATTAAACCTCCATTATGGAGCAAATTAAGGGGTCTGTTACACCCCTTAAACCCTATAAATAGCTAGTTTTGCAGCTGAAAAAAAGGAAGGAGGAGGAGGGGAATTGGATCTTTAATACTATTTATCTTGAATTCTAAAGATCAAGAGATCGGCTTTTTGGCTTAAATGATCGGATTTTCTTTGCTGAAATTAACTCTTTCTAAGAGTTCCTAACTCGGTCATAGTTCAAAACTTGCTAGCAAGTTCTTCCTGACGTCAGAAT